>NC_071502.1:11200000-11500000 GCF_028408465.1 Anastrepha ludens
ACCTTTCACACAATACGCTAGCGAGAACCTCATAGGCGATAGAAGGCTAATCACGCGATAATTGGCACAGCCTGCAGGATCACTCTTCTTTTGGATTGGTCAGAGCACACTTAAATTCCAATCGACAGGCATACTTTCATCCGACCATATTTCGCATAGAAGCTGATGCATGCACCTTACCAGCTCCTCGCCGCCATGGTTGAATAGCTCAGCCGGCAGTCCGTCGGCGCCCGCGGCTTTGTTTTTCTTTAGCCGCGTTCTAGCTTTTCTCGCCATCGAAGGCTTTTGGGATCCCCAAAAAGTTTAAACCAGGTCACCAAATTGAACTTTTTAGGGTTTTTGGAGTTCAACGTTACGAATCTAATTTTAGTTTTCAAAATTCAAATTGATGGAACCAATAATTACTAAGATCATGAAAAATCATTACTCAGGTGTTTATTGGGCTTATTAAGAGGAGTGGTGATAAACTTCCCAAAAAATGTATTTTATTTCCTTAAAATACTGACGTACTACAGTCTTTGGAGGAGGCAGTTTTCAGCCCCACCTTTATCAAAACCATACCCTAATAGCCACTTTTAGTCCTCAGAATCGTGTGAGACGTACAAAATTACAACGCAACCAGTCGCATGCAAACAAAAAACGTATGGGGAACATTACATTTGACAGGTGATTAATCAGATGCGACAGTACTTATTTAATTAGAAACCCATTTGTCTTTGAAAGAAACAACAAATAAAAAATCACAAAGTAATTAAGCTGCTTTGAACTTAACCAGCAGTCAAAGTTGTTGGTATACAATTGCAGTAAAGGGTTTTCGAACATATTTTTAACTACTTCTAAGGTAAATTTTCTTAACAATCATTTGCTTCTATTGTACACAATTCTTGCTTCTCTGTTTGCCGTTTTAAACACTTATACATACATACATACATACATAAACATATCCGCACATTCTACCTGCTTACTGAAGCGACAAGAAATTGCAGAATAATGTAAAATATGAATATTTCTACAAACTTTCATCAACTCGCAAGCAAATACATACAGACATACCATTCAAATATTCAAAGCTAAAATTCCAACATTTCCACATACCTCAAGAAGAATTGTAAAATTTGGCTGAGAAACGAAGAGTTGTTGGATCAAAGCCAATGAATACAAAGGCGCGCGGTGAAACTATTTTTTTTTAGTATGAAGGACACCACTTACAAATATGATATCGAATAGCCTGCATTAAAAACTCGTTACAATGTGCAGTCCTGTCATGCACATAAGTAAATCAGTATTACTTACAAACAATACACACAAACACTCACAAACGTGTTACGAATTCATTTGTTTTTTGTATAACTTTTTTGTTTTTGTTGTTTGGCATTCCTTCCTACATACGGAGCGTACACATTGTTTGCATGCCGAGCATGGCTCGGATAGGAAAATTGCAAGTTGAAGAATGCAAAAAGCTATGGCAATCACAATTACAACAATTACCAGCAGCTCTAAGCGCACACATGCACAAGAATAGGAGTGAATGAGAGAAGCGCAGTCGGGCACACTAACTGTTTGCTTTGGTGTGTAACGATTATAGATATATTTTCCTTTTTTTTAAATAAAATTGGAAGCAGTAAAACATCGAAATTACCCTAACTTCATTAAACAAATCTACAGAAATTATTTGAATAAATTTCAAATCCAAACTAAATAAATGCGCTTCTTTACACAGACTGTATGCCTGTGAAATAAGAGATTTTACATGAGAAATCCTTTTTCGTAATAACAAAATGGGGAAATATTTATTCACAATAAGAACAAATGCCACACAGTCCAGCTTCCACTTTTTCCTGTCTTGAGGCAAAAATAAAAACAAAATATGCAAAAAAAAAAAGATAAAATGTGCGCCACTTTTTCTCATTTTCAAGTGAAGCGATGTGATCCTCGTACCTATGCAAAAAAGTAGTTGTGAAATGCAGCTTGGAACAATGTTTCGCAGCTCAGTATCTCAGCAATCAATGAAAGTCACTTCTTACATTTTGATACCCCGATATGATATTTCACAGAGAATGCGCATGTCACAGAGAATGTGAAGATCCCGATACCCCAATCGTTGACGACGGAATTGTCGTTCCGCTAGCCAATCATGACGATATGAAAATAGCGATAACGCGTCTAAAGAACAACAAAGCCCCCAGCGCCGACGGCTGAGCTATTCAAACATGGCGGTGAGGAACTGGTAAAGTGCATTCATCAGCTTCTATGCAAAATATGGTCGGATGAAAGCATGCCTCCCGATTAGAATTTAAGTGTGTTCTGCCCAATCCATAAGAAGGCGATCCTGCAATCTGCGCCAATTACCGCGGGATTAGTCTTCTATCGCCTATAAGGTTCTAGCGAGCGTACTGTGTGAAAGGCTGAAGCCCACCGTCAACCAACTGATTGGACCTTATCAGTGTGGCTTTAGGCCTGGAAAGTCTACCATCGACCAAATGTTCACAATGCGCCAAATCTTTTGAGGTTGTAAAGGACTTCGTATACTTAGGAACCAGCATTAACACCGATAACAATGTCAGCCTCTAAATCTAACGTAGAATCTCTCTTGCCAACAAGTGCTACTTTGGACTAAGTAGGCAATTGAGTAGTAAAGTCATCTCTCGACGAACAAAACTAACACTCAACAAGACTCTCATCATGCGCGTCCTAACGTATGGCGCAGAAGCGTGGACGATGACAAGATCCGATGAAGCGACGCTTGGAGTGTTCGAGAGAAAGATTCTGCGTAAGATTTTTGGACCTTTGCACGTTGGCAACGGCGAATATCGCAAGTGATGGTAAGATGAGCTGTATGAGCTTTACGACGACATAGACATAGCGCAGCGAATAAAGATCCAGCGGCTAGGTTGGATGGGTCATGTCGTCCGAATGGATACGAACGCTCCGGCTCTGAAAGTATTCGAGCGGTACCAGCTGGTGGTAGAGGAAGAGGAATGCCTCCTCTGCGTTGGACTTGGCTTCACTTGGTGTGTCAATATGAACCTTTATTATTTCTGTGTAAAACCATTCATGGCATTTAGTTTTTAAAGATAATCCCTCTCAAATGCTGGTCGCAACTGCCACGAAATTCGCCCATCCCTAAACACCAATTTTGAATGACTCACTGGAAGCGGAAGAAATATGGAGCGATGATTCTTCCAGCCTATAGGCCACAACAAATGGATTTTCAATGTATCTAATGATTGTTTTTGAATGGCTTCGGATTACTCTTCAGTCCAAATACGGCAATTTTGCTTAATGACGTAGCCATTAAACCAAAAATGGACCTTATAGGTCAACACCATAAATTGGCCTGAGCGCCCGACGAACACTCTTTACAGAGCGTACGTTTTTCCATGATGAAATGTCAATGAGTACTAAAAAATGTGTATTTAGTTTGACAGTAGTCACGCGTGATCCATCAAATAAATCCCTATTGGAAAAAGTACCACCAACCTGATCACTCTTTACATTTTTATAGGGACAATTCAACAGACAAATCTAATTATTTCTATTCAATTTTATTTAATTATAAAAACCAAATATTTGATATCGGTGGCAATCGATCCACAGAGATGATAAAGTATATCCTTTCTTTCGTACACAATGAATATCGTACGTACGTACATCATAGAATTTATCTCATTATAAGGTTATTCCTCTCACAACGGCTAAAAACCTCACTGTACAAAACTTCCACCATGCCTTTCTTTATACATAGCCCAAAACGTGGAAGATTTCGCGCAATGGGGAGAAGTCATTCGGAACAATCAAGAGATAAGTTCTTAAGAAGGTATGGGGACGTGCTAGCGTAAGTAACAAGAGCCGAAGGTGATCGAAAAGTGAAATAACCTTAGAGTGGTTCAAATATTATTTGACCGGCGTCCGTTCATGAACATCAGAAGCAAGCACGCCCAGCTACACCGTGGATGGCCCAATTTCGGGTGGACTTGACTACGATTTGCTAGGAATCGTATTCGAAACACACTGTGGGCATAACACAGCAAATTATAGAAATGGATATAATGACAAACTTCCAAGTGTAGTTTCGCAGTGAAAAATGATTCTCATAAAAACATAAGTGACATGAAATATCAGGTTTTTAGATTTTTAGAACAAACACTAAGACACATGACACAACTTGGAGGAGCAGCTTAACAAATGACATAAATATGTAAATGTATGGTAAATAACCCTTACAAGGAAAACACAAAAACAAATACAACACCTCAACATTTCGACCAGATTTTTCTTCTTCTTTTGTTTTTTTTGATTGTTCACTTTTTTTCTAAAATATAAAATATGAAATATAAAATATGAAATATAAAATATGAAATATGAAATATGAAATATAAAATATAAAATATAAAATATAAAATATAAAATATAAAATATAAAATATAAAATATAAAATATAAAATATAAAATATAAAATATAAAATATAAAATATAAAATATAAAATATAAAATATAAAATATAAAATATAAAATATAAAATATAAGATAAAAAATATAAAATATAAAATATAAAATATAAAATATAAACTATAAAGTATAAAATATAAAATATAAAATATAAAATATATAATATATAATATAAAATATAAAATATAAAATATAAAATATAAAATATAAAATATAAAATATAAAATATAAAATATAAAATATAAAATATAAAATATAAAATATAATATAAAATATAAAATATAAAATATAAAATATAAAATATAAAATATAAAATATAAAATATAAAATATAAAATATAAAATATAAAATATAAAATATAAAATATAAAATATAAAATATAAAATATAAAATATAAAATATAAAATATAAAATATAAAATATAAAATATAAAATATAAAATATAAGATAAAAAATATAAAATATAAAATATAAAATATAAAATATAAACTATAAAGTATAAAATATAAAATATAAAATATAAAATATATAATATATAATATAAAATATAAAATATAAAATATAAAATATAAAATATAAAATATAAAATATAATATAAAATATAAAATATAAAATATAAAATATAAAATATAAAATATAAAATATAAAATATAAAATATAAAATATAAAATATAAAATATAAAATATAAAATATAAAATATAAAATATAAAATATAAAATATAAAATATAAAATATAAAATATAAAATATAAAATATAAAATATAAAATATAAAATATAAAGTATAAAATATAATATAAAATATAAAATATAAAATATGAAATATAAAATATAAAATATAAAATATAAAATATAAAATATAAAATATAAAATATAAAATATAAAATATAAAATATAAAATATACAATAAAATATAAAATATGAAATATAAAATATAAAATATAAAATATAAAATATAAAATATAAAATATAAAATATGAAATATAAAATGTAAAATACAAAGCATAAAATATAAGTTTCAGTTTCAAACTTTACCGCAAAATCAGAAGAATTCAGCAAACTTTTCTCCACAATTCCACGGCTTTTAATTAGAATATCTAAAAAAGTATGCCATGAAAAGCTCCTCTAAAAAACCATTTGCCACGCGGAGTCGGGTTAAACCTGTAGGTATATCCAAAAAGGAGTTGGAACTCGGCCAAATACCAGCAGAAGTGTACGCGCCAATTATTTATTATTTTTATTTTTTTTCTATTATCTGATGCTGTCGGAATAGAAATTGCCATCAGTCAAAGCAATTTTTGAGCCACCAAAATTCAATACGCTATAACTCGTTATTTTGTCCATTAATATTGAAAATTTTTTTTAAGTTTTCAATTCATTTACATAAGTTTGAAACCTGAATTTATATGGCTTATGTATGAGAATGGACTATATTTTCATCAAAAACCACTAAAATTAAAGAAGAAGCAAATAAACTGTAAAAACTTGTCAAGAAGTCCTAGTACAAAGTTATTTAAAGTAGTGTAGGTATATTTGTATATGCAGGTAATAGCGTCGCACATTAACGTATTTTCTCTTAAATTTCCACACCTTTTAACGTCATTTTTTATGAGTACAAATTCTCACATAAATTGTGTATGCAACACCTGTGAAGCAAACTGACCTACAAGAGCTTTCTCTAAGCTAAAAGTAAAGTCGCCTTTTTCACCTCTTTATGCTTCCTTGCTTTTTACTATCCTTCAAAGTATGTGCTATAATTACATGCTGCGGGCCAGCCTTGCAGCATAACCCTGAGCGACGCTAAACGATATGCAGTAAATGGCAACAGTGCCAACACAGCATAGGTTTAATGTTTTTCATTTTTCAAAGAACATCTACTTTATTACTCAGTTTGCCATTTTTGCTGTGATAAATATGCTGTAAACTATACGCTAAAGCAGGTACTCTATGAATTGTAGCAATTTAAAAGCAACAGTCTGCGTGCAAGGTATTCTCACACAGGCAGCCGTTTAAAGACAGAACACAGCATTCAGCCCAGAAAGGGGAGGGTCATAAACGTCGTATATAAAATATTTATTCGAACTCTTTGTTATTCCGTTACTAATTTTGCTCGCTTGGGCCTTACATTGCCTTTCAAGTGTTACGCCATGCAGGTGCATAGATATTTGCGCTCACTTGATAGCGCATCACAGCACAGAGTGTTGCACTCAGCTCTTCTATAAATCGTGAGAAGGTGAAGTGATCAGCAATCGCTCTTCTTCATTCTTCTTCTTCGTTTTGGCGTAACAATTCTTCTTCAGGTGTTGGTTTTCAGCGAACAGCGCTCGAGTGCAGTAGACTTTCTCTAACTCACCAACCCGAGTGCTGCCCGATATGTTTGCATTGCGTACGACACATGAACGAATGGTGCTTGCCAATAGCTACTTGCGCTTTGTACCGGCTTCTGCATATGGCTGATTTTCATATATTTTATAAACAATTACTTTGTTTTTGGAGCCATATTTTTATATATACCATACAAAATCAGCTTATTATATTAATTATTTTATATATGTATATAATCCGTAATTAATATTGAAATTATAAAACTATTTTTGTTCCATGTTTAATTATTTTATTTTTAAACAACATAAACTTCTTTTTCCATACCAAAAATAAGTTTCCGTCCTTTCTTAGCCACTTTTCCCGTTCACTTAACCCGAGTGTTCTGCCCGCACGAAATCGAACCCTCTCTAATCACTGCTCAAAAAGTAAAAGTTACCCTCGAACAGATGGGCCCACGCCTAAAAGAATTAAAGTTAAACAAGTTATAAAGAAACTTAAAAAAAGAAGGCCCATTGATATGACCTCATAACAGGAGAAATACTGAAACAACTGCCAGAAAAAGGACTCACTTTACCTTACGCACATATAAAATTCTATGACATTATCTGGTTTTGTTCCACCTCATTGGAAATTTACTGAAATAAAAATGATCCTCAAACCGGAAAAAAGCGCTGAAAAAGTCGAATCATATCGGCTCATCAGCCTATTGCCTATTGCCTCCAAAGTAATATCTTTCCTCAAAAAAAAAAATGATGCCTATAATTGAAGAACAAAATATAATCCCAAATCATCAATTCGGTTACAGGAAAAAACACAGTATCATCGAACAGGTAGACAGACTCGTAAATAGTATTCACAAAGCATTTGAACAAAAAAAATATTGCACAGCGGCTTTTCTCGATATATGTATCATACATCAAGCCCTGGACTGCGTTCTAGCATTTATAAAATAAAAGACACTCTTCCAATAAATGATTACATATTTATTAAGTTCTACCTCGAAAATCGATATTTCTTTGTGAAATAAAGCGAGGATCAATCCGAAATATGTGAAAGTTCTGCTGGTGTACCCCAAGGTAGTATTAAGGAATCAAGGTAGTATAAGGCCTCATCCTATACTTGCTATACACATACGATCTACCAGCGTCCGAAGAAACAATAGTTGGAACGTTCGCGGATGACACTGCCGCACTCACTATGTGATTGGCCTCCCAAAACCTCCAGCAAAGACTTGATAAAATAACTCATTGGTTGAAAGACGGGCGCGTCAAACCAAACGAGACAAAATCTTCCCAAGTCACTTTTACACAAAACTTACCCACCCGTTGAGCTCAATAATATAATCATCCCCCAAACTAATGTCACAAAATATCGCGGATAGTAAACTCACATGGAAAACCCATATTTTCACCAAACGGAAAGCTTTATGAATAAAACTTAGAAACCAAAATTGGTTACTACATCGAAATTCTCATATTTCTCTCGAAAGTAAGCTCGCTCTTTATTACTCAGCTATCTTGAAACCGATATGGACATACGGCATTCAGCTTTAGGGCACAGCAGCTAACTTCAACATCGAAATACTTCAAAGATTCCAGTCAAAAACCCTCAGAATGATCTCAAACGCTCTTTATGATATCACAAATGCACAAATTCATCGAGATCTCAAAATACCCACAATAACTGAAGAAATATGAAAATATGCCACATCACACAACACGCGACTACAATCGCACTCAAACCCTCTTGTCACAGGAATAATTGCAAGTCCCATAACCTTCACCAGACTCAAGAGAAAGCCTATGAAAGACCTCATATGTTAATAAATTAGCCTAAGTTATTATTTATCATAAAATTAGTAAATGGTTGCACCACTAGGTGTATTCCATAAAATGTTTTTTTCTCTTAAATAAAATAGCTTTAAGTAAAAATATTGTTTAATGCTTCAAAAATAGATCGTAATAAAGATATGGATTAAAAAAAAACTGATGGTTCTAAGTTCACCAGAAGCGAACTAATGCAGTTCTAGCGGATTTGCCTCAGAATATATTATATCCCATTACTTTTGCATAACATTTTTGCCCATAACTCACAACTGAATGGAACAAACAAAAAACGGCAAAAGAATTTTTTTAGTGTGAAATGTCACCTTGACAACGAACAAAAACTTCAAATAGATTGATCGATACTTTACGAGATATCAGTCACTACAGCCATCTGCTGAGAAAATAATGGATTTCTTTTTGCCCAAACTAATACCAATTTTACACATACATACATGAAATCAGCTACATGCAGCATACGCAGATAACTCCTACTCAGTAAACCCTGCAAATTGTGCTGTAATCAAGTGAGCAAATTTTTAATCAGCAAAACTGAGTGCACATAAGTATCAGTATATCAAAGTATAGAAGTTTCATATTTTTTACACCCGTAGATATCGACATATCGCTTGTTTGCGTGTAGAAAGCCTTGACATAAAAAAAATTCAGATAAGTATGCAGAATCAGCGATCAGCTCTTTTCTTATATTTCATAAAAAATGCTTGGCGATATCTATTAACAGTTAGCAATAACTACCTGTATGTAGATGAAAGTACACATTTACTTTAACTTAGAGTAACATAGTAAAATGAAAACCATAAAACCGTTTTTTTTTCTATTTTTTTATATTTTGAGTTGGACGTTCATCCAGCAAACTGTGCGTAGAAGAAAAATACCGAATAATTTTCAACTTACAACCTAAATGAAGCTGTCAGCAACAGGCGCACACTTTGTTGCCACCACACATGTTTCCGTTTTTTTTGTATTCGTTTTTCTTTTTAGTCGCCATAACGAAAAAACTACAATCACGCGAATGTTATGGACAAAATTTTTTGCAAGCTCTGGCCATTAAATGTTTTTGCATTTTGCGCTATTTAATCGCAATAAAAAAAATTGCATGTATGAAAATGGGTTTCTCTTTCTTTTTACAATGAAAGTGATTTTTTACGAAAATCGCATTTAAAGATAAAATTTCACCAGAACATGCGAACTCCCTAAAAATGCCATGGAAATAATAAAAAATGCTTTATATTTATCTAACAAAATAATATTTGCTCCGTTTTAATAACTAAAAGCGCTGAGAATGAAAAGGCGAAATGGTTTTCAAAAACTAACGGTATTTTGCAGTCACTCAAATTTTGCACTTTGTTGTACTCCAATTCAATGGGATATGAAAAATGTATGTAAAAAAAATTCTAAAAATTCTTGTTAAAAAGAAATTCAATTTTTGATGAAATTTTGAAATTTTTTTTTGTTAAGCTGTAAACTTTGCGTTATAAGGTTTTTGTTGTATTATGAACTTTATTTTTACAAAAACAATGTGGTGTCTTTACTACTATGATAATTTGTATTAACCTTAATTAAAATTAAGCTAATTTTGCAATAGAGTGTACAGGAGAAAAATCGTAGGGAGTGGAAGCGGTAATGCTAGGTTTGGTTCAGATAACTCTTTTGACCAGCAATGATCATCAAACATAGACTAGCACTGATCCCTGGCGTTATCTAGATTGGGAAAGAGTATAGTATGCTGGCGTAGGCTCGAGGAACCTGCCGTGATTCTCCTTTCCTCAAATTCACGTATTGCTGTGGCCGAACGGTTAAAAATATTTATGTCAAGTTATCTAAGTATTTTAGACATTCTCGTCAAAAATTTTATTATTTTTGATTTATTTTTAGACTTGAATGAAATAGGAGGTGAACTGAAAAAGAGCATCGAATAAAGATCCAGCGGCTTCGTGGGCTGGGTCTTGTCGTTCGAATGGATCCAAATGCGCCGTTTCAGAACGTATTCTATGCAGTACCAGCTGGTGGTAGCAGAGGAAAACGAAGGCCTCCACTACGTTCAGGTAGAGAAGGACTTGGCTTCTTTAGGTGTATCCGACTGGTACCAACAAGCACGCAAAAGAAACAACTAACGCGATTTATTAAGTTCGGCAAAAATCTCTTAAACGGTTATACTTGTAGTGCCAATCAAGAAGAAGAAGGAACCGAATAAAATAAAAAATTTTGTGATTTATTAAATATTGGAAAATTTGGTGTGGAGTTTTTTGAAGTGAAATATTTACTAATAACCATTTTTAGTTAAATAATTTTATTAAAATTTTTGAAAGAAAATACCCTCCAAAGCGTTACTACCCTAGCATGCGTACTTTTATAAAATATTATAAGCCCAGTTACAAATCGATCGAGACATCGCTAGCTACATAAATAAGCAAATAATGTCATTCCCATGGCAACCGGTTCTACGTGCTGGAATGACTCGGGTTTTTTCTGACCAGGAGCTGCCGCCACCCCTGTCTAGTGCGCTGAACTTCACCTCTCGCCTATCGTCACTTGAACCGATCAAGCACTATAAACAGAACCTCTACAGCTCCTCGGGGCTCACCAGAGCAATATTAATCCTCCCTTTTCTTAACTCAATTCCTATCCCCAAATCACTGCAATTCCCGTAAGAGTTCCAACTGGCAAGAGCTCTTGATACTTCACATTGTCTGTTCTGTGTGTCAAACCAGAGTATCTCGGAACCTGACATCGGTCACATGCAATGCTTACACTTGGCTGGTAACATCTTGGAAGATGATCTGGCCTGCGCACCAGGCTACGCAAGTGACTACATTGTCCCTGTTGTAGTATTTTGTTGCACCCGCAATTACCCGGTTTTGGCGAAGGCGCCTTCAAAAATAGGGCTTTTCTTCTCCGAGAAATCCTAATCTCTTATAATTTAACTGCAATGGGCTCTCGAGCAAGACTGCCGAGAAAGCCAGTTTTATGAGATGGCATGGAATTTTGATAACTGTGCTCCAAGACACAAAACTGCTCTATAGTGCCGCCCTGTTTACCAGTGAGGGTTACAATGAGCACCCTTATGATCGCGAGCGAGACCGTGGTGGCGGCCTAGCGTTTATATTTCTCCATATTGTCTTATCGATGTAAACATCGACTGCAGGAAGAACATTAAGGTGTAGCTATTCGGTCAGGCGATGCGGAGCTCGAAGAGCCTTGTAGAGCCTTGCGTGCTGCCTGACCTTCCAGGCGAGTCTGGAGGCGTTTCTTTAACTGCACTGACGAGATCCAGTACCGGTCATCTAATGAACCAGGCAGTACTAATACGTATGTAAAGCAGGCATTGAACGACATTCAACGGGAGTCTCTCCTAAGCTCCCATTCTCGAAAGCCGTCAACCGAGGCCAACCATCACCAATCGCAATTCCGCTGTCTCGTAAGACTCGCTTTATCTTGGTACAATCGCGTTCAGAGTATTGTAGTAGGTTAAACTCAGCCTTGAAATGCAACGGATAATCTTTCTTGCCAACAAGTGCTATTTGGATTAAGTAGGCAATTTAGTAGTAAAGTCCTCTGTCGACGAACAAAACTGACACTCTAAAGGATCTCATTATACCCGTCCTAACGTATGGCGCAGATGCGTGGACGACGACAACATCCGATGAAGCGACGCTTGGAGTGTTCGGAAGAAAGATTCTGCGGAAGATTTTTGGACCTTTGCACGTTGGCAGCGGCGAATATCGCAGGCGACGGAACGATGAGCTGTATGAGCTTTACGACGACATAGACATAGCGCAGCGATTAAAGATCCAGCGGCCACACTGGCTGGGTCATGCCGTCCGAATGGATACAAGCGCTCCGGCTATGAAAGTATTTGATGCGGTATCAGCTGGTGGTAGCTGAGGAAGAGGAAGGCTTCCTCTACGTTGGAAAGATCGGGTGGAGAAGGACTTGGCTTCACTTGATGTGTCCAATTGGCGCTGGTTAGCACGAGAATGAAACTACTGGCACGCCTTGTTAAACTCGGCCAAAATTGTGTAAGCGGTTATCGTGCCAATCAAAAAGAAATACTTTTACGACAACATCCACCAACCAGCCGGGAAGAGCTATCATCCCCATTAAGTCTGCAGACATTCGTTAATCAATCTTAGTTCTTAAAATGATTTCATCGCAGTTCTGTTGCCACTATTCATTGGAAATTAATTTTAGTCAAATTGTCTTATTTAATTTGACTTATTTTAAAGCCAACACTGTAGTAGTTGTAGTGTAGTTATATGTCGCTTACTCATGACTAATGCCTGCTTGCAGGGACCTGATGATCCTTCAAACCAAGTATAACAGAGTGGCTCCACCACTTTGTCGCTCTCTGATTTTAACCCGTCCCCAAGTCGGTGTTTGGTTGTTACCTACAACCTATTTTCCTGAAAATTTCGGAAATAGTGCGGGTTGCAATATTGCATATCTGATCGCTTTTAGATGAATAGTGGTCCAAAACTAACACCAGTCAAAAATTCGCAGGGGAATCACACTTTCTATAAAATAATGGTGACACCAATTTCTGTCGACCTCTATTTATGCATGTAAAGGGAGCCTCTGTTCTTTCCAGCGAAGCTCTGCTTTGTAATGAAATTTTTATAAAGCAATAAATAAAAAGCCCTTTACAAATTCTCTGGATTTTGCGCGGGCTGCATATTCTTCCATTAGCATTTTTAAATTGAGTTTTGTACATTTTACATCAATATTCTTGGCGAAAAAAAAATGCAATCACAACTCTTAAACTTTCTCTATGCTAGGTCGCAGCAACAAAATTGGAATATCGTAAGCGACTATTACAAAGTACAGGCAGCACTTCAACTGACCTTCTACGTTCTTGCGCTGCTTAGTAGTTTATGGAAATTTCACTACATTTGCGCTGATTGCCCACTTCCACAAATGTGCATTGCTACTTTTACATTTTTTTCCATTCTTAATGTTCCCTTATCATCGTACTACACGTACATATACATAAATATTCTTAGTGCAGCAGCTCATCGCAAATTTGTACAAGCGTATAGATGACCCTTTTGCCCTCGCCCTCGCGCTCACGGCAATCCGCTTTTGAGGTTAAGTGCAACTGTTGCCACAACCGTTGACCCTGCCCCGATTGCAGTGGCTACAATAAGTAGCTATTTCGATGCTCAAAGCATACAAGTTGAAAAGTAGAAAAAAATGATTGACTGCTTTCGCTGGCGCAACAAGTTTTACTATAAGAATTGTAACTGAATATAATTTAAAATTTGCTGCGGCATTGACTTTGTAATTTCATTGAGTATCAAAAGGAATAAAGAGAACAAAAAAGTTATAAAATTATGAAATGCTTTTAGAACAGCGTGATTCTTCATCCTTTTGTCATTTACCAAAAGAAAAAATGCAACCTTTATTCAATCACTCAATGCTCGTTTCGATCTACGTAAATGAAATTTCCAACAGCATTTTGGCAACAGCATTTCTGTTAATTACAACCAAACGCCAATATTGATAATTTTTGTGTACTCGCCAATCCTCGCTAAAATTGTCTGGGAAATATTTGTATGGAACATTTCAATCTACAATCAACGTAAAATTTTTGGTATTAACATCAGCGTTTTGTTCAGTACTGTGAATGCGATATCTGGTAGTCCTACTTCCGTTAAAACAGCTTTTGTTGGAGCTGTGGGGAAAGCCCGGATACATCTTCTAGCGGCTGTGTGATATGGTGTTTGCAGTAGCGCTAGATGATTTTTGGCGCAGTGACCATATGCGAAATCAAATTGTGATAATATCTTACGGGGGGAGCCTGCTTTAGAGGCTTCAAACAATCGAGTTTTTCCTGAATTTTTTTAGGAAGGAAAGAAATATTCGATTGAAACAAACCTTTCAGATTCTATTGTTATATATTTCAACAGTCTTCTCAAATTTTTTCATTAAAATATATGTCATATTATGCCAGATACAAGCATTTTGCCGAGGCGCCTCGAGTGTGCATGTGTCGTGCGGCGGGAAAGATGCAGGTCACAATTTTCATCAGAAACCAAAAACCCAAAAAAAATTTTTTTTTAGTGTAGTATAGCTTCTAGTTAAACCAAGAAAATTAAACAAAAAGTGAGAAATTCAACAATTTTCGCTAATTAAAAAAAATACCAGTCTAACGGTTAGACGCGATAGAAGTGAAACCTTCCGTAAAACAAACTGAGAGAGAATGAGACGAAAGCAGCATTAGGAGAGGGATAATTATAGGTTCATTATAATATTGCTATAAAGTTCATATTTTATTTTCTTCATTTTATGATTATTCATCCTCAATGTTTTCAATTTCAACAAATGATACGAGTGGCTTCCCAACGATTCTAAAGAAGTTTTCACTTCAAAATACGGACGCAATACAGCACACGCGGTTGCTATTATGAGCGTCGTAACGCGTATATTACACAGACGTACTAACATACACACAAACATTCGTAGGACGCTTGGTCTAAGCAAGTATTAGGTAGTGTAGTATAGGTATACATAATGCCTTCTCGCTCACCGCGGCTCCGTAATACGCAGGCGCGCACACATACGTATATCAACATATAACGCTTCGTAACTAAGAGTAGTGTCGTTTTTTCGTTTCATCGAGTCTTAAATCACTCCCAACGATTCTAAAGAAGTTTTAACTTCAAAAAAAATCATTTTTTGGAAAAACAAATTTCTCTTTAGTTTGTTTAAAATGTGGGTTAATCATAACTTTCTTAAGGTTTTTTAGGTTCAACTAGAAGAGAATTTAATTCCGAGTACAATCAATGCTATCTCGTTTCGATAGGAAAAATCGTAAAAATAAAAAATCGAGAAATTGCACTTCGAGCGATCCGGCCGCTCGTGTACCTGCTCGACGCTTGCTCACAATTTCTTCTGTAACTCCGAAAATATTTTGAATTTGCTTCTGAAATTTTGAGGGCACATTCTTGGATAATTTGGGAAGACATTTATGCAAAAAAAAAAAAAAAACAATCGATTTTTTGAAGCCTATAAAGCAGGCTCCCCCCTTAAGCAAATAATCTAAGATTATCATAGAGAAAGTTTAAGAGTTGTGATTGAAATTTTTTGTACTAAGAAAAAATTTAAATTGCTAATGGAAGAATATGCAGCCCGTGCAAAATCCAGATAATTTGTAAAGGGCTTTTTATTTATTGCTTTATAAAAATCTCAGTAAAAAGCAGAGTTTCGCTGTAACGAATAGAGGCTCTCTTTGCATTCATAAATAGAGATCGACAGAGATTGCCGTCACCATTATAAAAAGTTTTCCAATAATAGGTGTTATTTTGAAAGTGATTGCGCTATCGACCAACTATTACCAACTTCACACTGGTTGTATCTGTAAAACAGCTCATGACATCAACGTCAAAATTGTTCTAATGACAGTTCAAAATATTGTTTATAAGCCATCAAAAGCATTTGCGTCTCAGTTTTGTTGAATTTTTTTTTCTGTGATGGAATTCAAACGTACTAGTGTGATTGCGTTAGATTTGGCTGGAAAATAACAACCAGCCATTGTTCGTGAGCTCAGTCACCTCAAAGTGAATAAAGCGTTTGTGTATCGCACTACAAAACATTACAATGATACTGGCAGCATTGCAAAATGCTATGGAGGTGGACCAAAAAAACCGCAACAACGCCAGAAAGGGTTCGGAAAGTGAAGGCTCGACTTGAACGAAATCCACGTCTAAACATTGTGTTTTCTGATGAAAAAAATTTCCCAATTGAGCAGTTCACAGAATTTGAGCCTACGTATGGCCACTCTAAGCAATTTCCCATCGCAACTAATGGTTAGGGCCGCAGTGACCGCTGATTGGCGCCCTCCAATCGTTTTTATCGAGCCTGGTGTTAAAGTGAATGCAACTTGTTATCGAAAAAATGTTTCAGAAACTGCTTTAGAGCCGTGGACACGCAAACATTTCGGTCGCAGACCATAGACGTTCCAACAGGACTCGGCACTGTCTCATAAAGCTCGTGTGAACCACACTTCATTGCGTCCACACAATGGCTTTCGAATTCGCCAGACATAAATCCTATGGACTATTCAATCTGGTCCGTTTTGGAGAGCAAGATGAGGACTAAAAAATATACCAGTATGAATGCGCTGAAAAAAGCGATTATACGAGAATGGGCCAAAATACCTCAAGATCACATTCGTGCAGCATGCAACTCATTTTTTGACCGTTTGAAGGCTATAGTCACGGCAAAAGAGGGTTATATAGAGCTAAAGTGAATATATGTTAAAATTGTAATCATTTTTGAACAATTTTGTCTTTGAAATTAATAAAAACTAATTTCACACAAAAAAGTTATGGTGTTTTGAACACTTCATATCGTCCACCCTGTATATACGAAAAATATGTTGCATGGAAAACATTGCGAATATTTTAAAAAAGTATTTGACTTAAGCGCTTGTTTTTATATATAGTTCCTACAACAAAATAAAAAACAAATTATTAAATTTCTGAAAAAATTTCTAAATCTTTAATTTTTGGTTTTTTTCCTGGTATGCAGGTTTACAGGTATAGCTCATTTATGTTAATTGTAGTGTAACAAAGTGCAAGCTGGTTTTTTAATGTTTTGTTTTTTTGTTGCTGGCGACCTTGCACATGCCCTTCCGTACAACGCTTGAACTCCTGAAAAATCAAATGGACTCGATGAAATGAGCTGTAAAACATTGAAAAATTTTGATGAAATGCTGATTTCGTCGTGTTTTTTTTTTTTACAAAGTTTGAAACTTCGATTTATATGGCCTCTCGATTTATATGTGTCATTAAAGGCTTTATGGATATTGTATATTAAAAAACGAAAATCACCAACCTTCTTTTATTAACTGTAGCGCGCGATTTCAAATTGCAATTACTTTGGTAGGCGCATTATAACCAACATCACACACACATGCACACTAATCATGCCATTAATATTTCATTAAATTCAGCGCAAAAGCCTGCTTAAAAAATCAATCCATGGTAGATATTAAATAAACAGCGAGAATAAACGAAAACCTTTTTTTAATATTGTAATATATTTTTTACTCATAATTTCATGAATATTTTACTCACTGTTTGCTCATCAGCCTGCGCTCATAAACGGCAGCCTACGAGGTGTTAATATTTGAAAAGCACAGAAGCTTATTATGCCACTTTTGTGGCAAAATAAATATAAAGTTATTAATAAAAAAAAATAATAATAATAATTGCTTTTACGTACTCAATCAATTGCCTGTTGAGCAGCAGTTCCACCTCTGTCTGGCGTATTAAATTTTCCTCAAGCTCTGTAAATCGATGCCGCCTTTATTCATTTTTTATTATCAGTCACTTTATGTACTCAATCAAGTGCTTCCTGCCTCCGCGTCCACCAATTCATCTCACAAAAGCGGCCATTTATTATGCAAAACGAACAAAAACCATAACCATAAACACTGCCACTCTCACCAATGCGTAGGTGCATAAATTCACATGCATATGCATATGTAGTAATGTGTGTGTGTGTGTGTGTAAACAGGTGAGTATGTTTGCTCATTGCATTGGTTTTAAACTTTTTAATTTAGTTGTTAAACTAGCAGCTATCAATTCCAGCGAAGTGCTTATTTGAAAAAGCCATACAAATATGAAAATTATTTATCACCTCGATTTCTCTACCATATTTTCTCTTACCAATTTTTAAAAGTGAGTTGATCCTGTATTGCATTTTATTATTTAATAACACTTAATAAATGCAAATCATCGGCTATCGTACGGCATTTAAAAGACAAAAACCACATTAATCGCATTTCAAATAAAGCTGCGTATTTTTATTTTTAATGAAATAAAAAGAAAAAATTTTCCATACTAATCAAAATTCATACCCGATTGGCATAAGCTTTAAGCACAGCTAACGCCAATTACTCAATTTGAACATTAATTGACATTAACAACTGACTAAATTGAATCAGGTGAAGGGCCAGAAGGAGAATGGTTCCATGTATAGAAGTACACGCAAGTGGGGAAAGTTACTGATCGCCATTCACTTGGGAGTGGCCAGGACGATTCTTCTGCATATGGTTCAAGCAGCTCGCAACGTCCGGGTTTAGCCCACGTATCCTCTGGGTAGCTTCCGAACACCCGTTCGGGAGTGAGCTAACGTGAGAAGGCGAAGCATTCCAGGATAGCTGGTTGTGCGCTGGGTTTGGGACCCGCCACTTAAAAACAGCAATAAAGCCTCGGATGAGAACTTCCAACACTGATGACGACCCCTGCAAACGAAATAAGGAATACGATTTGAGGGCGTGCACCTGAATGTCCGGTCCCTTAATGGGGAAGGTGCCGCTGCCCGGCTGGTTGATGTCCTCGTGAGAGTAAAGGCTGACATCACTGCCATCCAAGAGATGCGATGGACGGGGCAAGGCAAGAAAACCATAGGACCTTGCGACGTCTACTACAGCTGCCAAGTAAAGGAGCGCAAATTCGGTGTCGGATTTATTGTGGGAGAGAGACTTCATTGCCAAGTACTGTCGTTCACTTCGGTGGACGAACGTCTCGCAATAATACGCATCAAAGCGCGATTTTTTAACATCTCGCTAATTTGCGCCCACGCCCCGACGGAAGAGAAGGACGATGGGACCAAAGATTCCTTCTATGAGCGCTTGGAACGTTCCTATGAGCGCTGGCCCCGCCACGACATAACAATCAAGCTGGGCGACTTCAACGTCAGGGTGGGCAAGGAGGGAATTTTTGGTCCCACAGTCGGAAAATTCAGCCTGCACAACGAAACATCCGGTAACGGACAAAGGCATCGGTTAGCATGAGAAAGAAACTACTGACGCGCTTTGTTAAACTCGGCCAAAATCGCGTAAGCGGTTATCGCGCCAATTAAGAAGAAGAAGAAGAAGAAGGGTCAGAAGCGGCCAAATTGGAGAAGAAGAAGGACTTTTAACAGTGCGCGGCAAACTCCGAGAGTTTGATAGAGATGTTCCATCACATACACGGCAAAGATCACACCTAAATCTAGGCCGGTCCTTACTATCCTTTGAAGGATTTTTGAAATTTTGGCCTCGAGGGAGGTTTGCGAAAATGAGGATTTTAAGATCCGATTACCAATGGGGACAGGGACTTCTTCAATCGTTAGATAAGATGAACAATGACGACCGGTGACTACATCGTTTTGGCAGAGCTTGAGGAAATGCTACAACAACAACAACAAAAACTACTTCGACCGCGTGATAATGAAATTCACTGCAAAATGGATGAGAGAAAAATACAACTTTATTCTGAAAAAATAGTTAAAAGTGAATCATTGCAGGTATTCCCCCTTCGCTGGCTACTACTTTTTCCCATCTTTCTGGTAGCTCTCGTATACCGTCGAGGTAAAACTGTTCAACTTTTGAGGTTATCCACGGATCAAACCATTTTTTGTTGTCTTCGTATGAATGGAACTGCTGGTCAGCTAGACGATTTGCCATCGATCGGAACAGGTGCTAATTGGGCGACGCAATATCTGGAGAATATGGCGGGTGGGGTAGGATTTCCCATTTCAGTGCTTCCAGATAGGTTTTAACGGGTTTGGCAATGTGAGGCCGAGCGTTGTCATGCAATAGAATCACTTTTTCATGCCTCTCCGGGTATTGCGGCCATTTATCGCGCAGTGTTGGGGCCAATCGCATCAATTGACTTAGATACCGATCACCAGTGATGGTTACGCTTGGTTTTAACAGTTCATAATAAATAACACCAACATGGTCCCACCAAATACATAGCATAACCTTCGCAGCGTGAATACTCGGCCGAGGCGGCGACGTAGAAGCATGACCGGGCAGTCCCCATGACTTCCTTTTCTTTGGATTGCTGTAATGAATCCATTTTTCATCACCCGTCAAGATGCGATGAAGAAAACCCTTCCCTTTTTGCCACTGGAGCAGTTGTTCACAGGCGAAAAAACGACGTTCAACATCCCTTGGTCTTAACTCATAAGGAACCCAAGTCCCCTGTTTCTCTTTTGAGCAAAAAATTTATTAAGACCCTGAGTTATCGGAGAATAAAAGAAATATGTATGAATGTAACAAGGCTTAGGTTAGAGTAAATGGTCGCCCAAGCAACGACCCCTTGGACAAAGAATCAAATTCGTCCACTGTGATGCCATACAGAGGAAGAAAAACAAAACAAAAACCGAACAGGCGAGAAGAAGAAAGAAGGGGCTTCAAGCTGCTGATCAAATTCACCAGGTGTGTAATGTGTAAACCGAGATATCTGAATCTTGGCGCGACGAAAGCAGGGCTGCTGCGAAGAAGGTGCTGAGTTGATTCCATCTGAATGGGTGTAACAAACTATAGGAATAAAATTCATATATTTCATCGATCTCAAAAAGTATTTCTTTTTATTTCCTAACACCGGAATATTAAATAATAAATAATAATAAGCAACACCGTGTTAGTTATGACTGTTGTTGTGATCTATTAGTGTCCTTAGTCAACATTTTCGCAGCTCACAATAAATACAAAGAAAAAATATCCGTTTTCAGGTTGAGAACCTCATAAAAATGTCAGAACAAAAGCATTCACGACAACAATTGCCTTTGTCCAACGTCTAATAAGCGAGGACAAAAATGATAACAAAATACAACCACAAGAAGGAGTGTTGCACTGCAACAAAATGTACATGAGCATGCATACATACAAACATACATACACACACACATGAATGCATGTTTTCGTATTTCGCGGGCAGCACAATGACATTTTGTCTAGCAGCAAAGGGCAAAGTGTGCAACAAAATGCGGTGCATAATTGGAATTTTTTCCATTACAAATAATGTTTTTTCCTTCGACTTTTTTCGCTCACTACTATTTATCGCTTGCTTGGCATCAACCTACCACCACTACTTTGTGTGTGAGTGACTTTTCGCCCTTCATTGTTGCAAAGCATTTAGTTCTTTCATGTATAAAAACAAAAACAGAAAACATAGTGCTACTTGATTTTGTTCCTTTTTGCTGGCAGCTTTCACAACGCCCCTCTGCCACAAATGCTGCTACTTCACCAGACATTATGCGGTGCATTCACTTCGGTCTGCACTAACCTTTGGCGCCATTGTGACGCTACGCTTGTCGTAAAACGGCCAGTGAACTAACAGACACCGGAAGCGTCAAATATGCAATTGACTGGAGTGCTTGACTTGAGTACTTAAATGGAAATGAATACATATAAAAATGGCATTTATTTGTGGAACAATTGCCAGAATAATTGGCGTTTTGTGGAGGAAATTACGATTTATAGCAGTATTAAAAAATAACCAATAAATATAAAAAGCACTGCATTTCAATATCCATGACCACTTTTAAAATTCATTAAGAAATTTAGTTTCACTAATGATACAATAATTTCAATTAGTTGCACTTCTTCTCCTTGACCGACATTGTCGCCATTTGGCATAAACTGCGCTTTGAATTTTCCTTTGGACTTAATTTATTTCTGCATTCATTGCGCATCAACAAATGTTTCACAACTCACTCCAACACATTTTGCATAAAGAAAGAAACAAAAACGCGGATAGGCGTAGTTGCAGTTCTAATACTTATAAATATTTTTTAATCAGAGGTTTAATGCAGTGTGCATAGGTTATTTAAATAGTAGATAGAGTGTTTCCCACACACCCGATACTGTGCGAGGACCAAGACCCCCAAGGTGACGAGATACTCCCATCCTTTACTAAGGAAGAGTTCGAAACCGCGGCAAGAATCTTCAAAAAGAACAAAGCTGCAGGCCCGTGATGGCATCCCAGCTAAAACTCTTAAACTTGTGGCTAAAAGCCGACCAGATGTGATGCTTGAGGTCTACAATGCATGCATTGCTCGAAGCATCTTCCCCAAGCTGTGGCAAATACAATAGCTGACGTTGATCAGTAAGGATAAAGGCGAACTAGCGCAACCGTCAGCCTGGCGTGCGCTTGGCATAAGGGACAGCGCAGGAAACTACTTGAGAAACTGGTACAGCGCAGGCTGTATGAGATTTCAGGAGGATTTTTAGCAAGGCTTTTTCCGACAAGGACAATAATAAAGGAGACAATAAAGAAAGTCGTAATTAGCACTCAATGTAGACGCCACTTCCCGTACCGCATCACTGGCAATGCTTGATGCACGAAATGTCTTTAACAACCTACGATGGATAAACATTATAAAGGCACTACGACAAAGGAGCATAAACTGCTGTACGACACATCAACTGACCTGGAAACAAAAACGGTAACATCTGGCGCGGCCAAAGAATCTATTATCGACCCTGATATCTGGAATCTGAGCCGTGACAAGATCTTGAGCATAGAAATACCAGAAGATACATATCTCGTGAATACGCGGACGATATAACGGCAATCATACCAGCCCGGGACACTGAGGGCGTTAGGATTAAGCTGAACGAAATTATGATAATGACCCAAATATGACTTGAGGACCATGACCTAGAACTCAACCAACATACGACTGAAGTCATCCTGATGATACAAGGTCACATACCACTTGAGTTTACCATACACATAGACGGCACCTCTATAATGACTCAAAAAACAGTAAAATACCTAGGGATTCAACATAAGTTCGAAAAGCAAAGGTCATCCGCTGAACAGATGATTTTTAGTTGTGACAGATGGCCACGAAAAGGGATGCTCTGAGGAAGCAGATTGGCGACATTACGCCGAGCAACATAATCAGCAAAATGCTTGAACGCGAGACCGGCTAAAGAGATAATTGAGAACGGAAAAACAGATAGACCTGCACACAGTGACGAGACGAGACACAAGAAGACGAGAATATAGCATGAAAGCTGGCAACAAATACAGTGAACCCAGACGTTGGGGAATAAAATTCGTTGCTTAAGGATACCGTTCTGAGCCCTCCCGAAGAAATGCAGAAAGTAGTCCCGCGAAGGGAGTCTCCGCAGAAGGAGAGGAGGTCTTGTTTTAGTGGTCACACCACTCAAAGCAGTAGACGACGGTCGCTGTAAGTGGGAAGGCATTTTGAACTCTACCTCACCCACCAAAGGGCAAAAGAAAACAGATATTTAAGAAAAACCATAGTTTATTATGAGCATAGTCCAGTTCATACCTCGATTTAACTTAGAACCAGGTTTAATTTTATAGCTGGTTGGTTTGAAGCAAATTAAAATCAAATGGCATTTACGGCTGTCTGTACACCTAGAAAAATTCTTTATTTTCAAGATATTAAAACTGATTTTGATATAAGAAAAAAGTAAAAACAAATGATGCAAAATTTTAAGATACGCTAAGCCATTGCAGTTAGATGAAAATGTTTTCAATCAACAAAACAAACACTATTAAAAATAAACACGAATTTTTAACGTCTGTCACCTTAGGCTAGCTAAGCAAAATGGCAACCTAAACTAGGACCCATATAAAAAGAAAAATTCGAGCATTCGTTATATGGAACAAAACTAATTAACACAACACAAGGGTCGTTTGAAAAGTCTGTGTATAACTTTTTTGCCTTTTCGATCTTAGTCTCCTTCGATAAATTACTTTTTTCATTCATTAATCCTGTGCTTTGGAAAAATCAGGGGGAGAAGGACTTGGCTTCATTTGGTATTTCCAACTGGCTTCGATTAGCAAGAGAATGAAATGATTGGCGTGACAACCGCTTAAGCGATCGCGATAACAAATTTAATATCCCGAACGCGGTGAAAATCACTTAATCGGTTGTCGCGCTAATCAAGACGAAAAATAAATCCATTATAGATTTAATTCCACATAACCATTTTTAACAATCAAATATTGTGAGGGACCTTTGAAAATCCCGTACAAAAAGAAAAACCACTTGATTATTTAGGGTAAACCTTTTTTCTTATTTTTCACCTTAGTCTCTTTTTAGACTCATACACTTCGTCCAATGCTATTCTCGTATTTTTTATCCCTTCCGAATAATAGGATTTATCCAAGTCTGAAAAATAACCACTCGTTTCTGCAATCACCTACTCGTTTAAATAAAATCTTTTCCCCGCCAGTCTTGAAATTGGGAACGAATAGTAGTTCGAGGGAGCCAAATCTGAAGAAAAAGGAAGATGTGAAACGGGTTGGAACGAATGAATGAATTAAATTTGAAAAGGCCGACCCATGGAGCACCAGGAGATTTGGCGACTCCTAAAACACTCAGGCTAAAAAGCCCATTGTATTTAAAGCTCTGGAAATGGGGTAGATAGTCAAGGAGGGAAGGAGAAAAGTATCAGAGAAAGAGAAAGGAAAGAATAGAGACAGAGACAGAGGTAGTTAGTCCTGTGAGAATTTTGCAGACTCTTTAGCAAATCTGTAAATATCCTCCAGTTTTAGAGAACGAATATTACTCATTCTCATGACATTGGAACCCAAAACTCGTAGCCGTGCTCTAGCAAAGGCAGGACACTCACAGAGAAAGTGCTCAGAGCTATGCGCCTCCTCCAAGGTGGTCATATGCTGATACCGACCATCAACCGAACGTATTTCCTTCTAAGTTTTAGTAGAAAGTTTGACAGTTTTCTGTTCGGACTTGTCACAAAACACTTTGCAGTTCTGCAACATTCTAGACCGGACCATAGCTCTTTATGTAGATTGCCTACTTAATCGCTGATCCAATTAAATATTCCTGCGGAACTGATTCCGATTATTGGCTCTGGTCCTTGTGGAGGAACCGGTGATCCACGGTTAACCAATTCGTCGGCAATTTCGTTTCCTTCCTTCGAGTTGGAACACTATTTTCATGAATTTTGCGACCACCATTGCTGAGGCGTGAATTGGTGCGTTGTCGTGATGCAAAAGGAAAATCACTCAACCTCATCGATTCAAACGAATGCCAAAAACTAAGAAGTAGACTCATTCGGCTGAAACTTGGTGTGCGTTCTTCTAAGAGACTAGTCTGTGTTATTCTTAAATAGACTAGATTAGGTTCTATAGGAGGCTTGCACTTTAACCTTATGGTCTTTTGTACCTCTACTCATCACAGTATCTCATCCATTCCTTATTAAACTTGGGTTGGATTGAGCGTAAGTACCCTTCCTCTAGCTGCATTTGGCCAAGATGAAGAGATGCTACTAACTGAACATAACCTCGGTACGCGCCAGTAGTGCGATCTTTCTGACTATGCACGAACTTTTTAAACGACCTTCGTATTATAATAAAATTTAATGAGCTTTAGATAAATGCAAGCCAAGAATTTTTCTCAACAAAATTTCAAACTTTGATGAAAATATTTTTAATTTTTTTTTTTTATTAATTTTTATAGTGATTACTTTTGCTTCCCTTTGTGTAAGGGCTGGTATTGTTTGTAGCACTTTTTATTTGGGATTAATTTCAAGTGTTTTCTTTATTTCGCATTGATTACCTTAAAAAGGTTACCACAATAAAAGACTCTCCAGCACATTTTCAGGGGGGGCCATTGAATTGAAAGCGACCACATTTGACTGATCCACCATAACAATGCACCGTTGAGCCATCGGAATAGGGTAAAATATTGAATAAATGAATGATTCCTCCAGCCAACGCATAGCTTAAGCTACGTGCGTGCCGACCAACAAAAGGATTTATAATACATATAAAAAGAAATCTGCCCAATAAGAGTACACAGTACCTTTGCTCATCTAATCCACAGTGTAAACTAGAGTTGCCACAAACTTCGACCGAAGAACACCTAACCCTTTGCATGTCGACTGCAATACTCAGCAAACTGCTCACATTTCAAATAACAAATTTAATATCCCGAATGCATTACAGCTGAGTAATAAACATATTAAATTACTAAACTATTTATTTTTGCTTGCGCGCATGCAATTGAGATACCAAAAGACAGCGACGACAACGCGAATGCACGACAAGTACAGCAATAGCAAAAGCAACAATGACGGAGGCGAGAAAGTATGTCGTAGAGGGAATTCGATAAAGGTGGTTGAGTAGAAACGCAACAGCAGCCACAGCAGCAGCATCGGACAGACAGATGGAGGATTTGCACACCACGTTGGCATTGTGAAGAGTGAAAGAAATACAAATCTAATTTTCAAACCAACTGACACCAACTGACACCGATTGCAGCTGCGAGGCTACATGGCAATGACAGCGGAAAAGCGCAGTACTCTATACAGTAGTACTGGTGCATATTTACACTGCGGCGCTCGAACGCCATTGGCATGGATGCTGAATGCGAATTGCTTTTCTTCCGTGCAAATGTAAATTCATTTTCTCTGCTTTTCAACGAGGTAAGTTAAAATTTCAAGTTGGCTTTAAGTGTACGCGTAGCAGGCAATGCACAACTGTGACTAAAGTTGCAGACAACTCAAATTGTGTCAAAGCAAACAAGTTTGTTGATAAATGATGATGGCATTAAATATGCGTGGCAAGCAGCAAATTGACTATGTTCAAGCAACTAAGTGCAAGTGGCGCAGCGTTTGAAGTGCTGTGCGCAACTGGTAAATGGCAACTGGTTATAAATAGTTTTGAAGAGTCGGTAAGAGAGCAAAAACGTTTGGAGTGAATTGGAGTAGCAGAAACAAAATGTGCAATTAAAGGCTAATAAACGAGAAATCGGTAATAGATATATAAGAAAACAAGTCTCACACATGAATCATTGAAAATCGCCAAATTACCTCAAATGATAGAAGAGGTTAAGCTTAAAAGTTATGCTAAAAATATTAAAAAAATTTCATCAAGGGAACCAAAATAATGAAAATCTTTACGCTATTTGTTACTTTTTTGGATGAAAAATTTAAGAAAAACTGAAAATATTTTTCCTAAAAATCGCCTCAAATGATAGAAGAATTTAAGCTTAAAAATTGTGCTAAAAATATTAAAAAACGGAATGAAAGTACTGAACTTGTTTACGCTATTTTTAACTTTTTTTTTATTTGGATAACAAGTTTAAGAAAGTCTGTAAACATTTTTCCTAAAAATCACCTCAAACGGTGGAACAGTTAAGCTTAAAAGTTATGACAAAAATATTTAAACATTTAACCAAAGTAAGAAAATATTTTTCATAAAAATCACCTCAAATGCTGGAAGAGTTTAAACGTAAAAGTTAATGCTAAAAATATTAACAAAATTTCATCAAGGTAATCAAAATAATGACAATTTTAAAACTATTTTTTATTTATTTTTTTTTTTTTTTTTTGGTAAAAAGTTTAAGAAAATCCCAAAATATTTTTCCTAAAAATCACTTCAAATGATGGAAAAGTTTAAGGTTAAAAGTTGTGCTAAAAATATTAAAAAAATTTCATGAAGGGAATCAAAATAATGAAAATTTTGAAACTTTTTTTTATATTTTTAGATAAAAAGTTTACGAAAATCTGAAAATATTCTTCTTAAAAATTACCTCAAGTGATAGAAGAGTTTAAGCTTAAGCTTTTTTTTGGTGAAAAGTTAAAAAAAAACTTAAAATAATTTTCCTAAAAATCGCCTCAAATGATAGAAGAATTAAGAGTAAAAAATTTGCTAAAAATTTTAAAAATTTTAACAACAGAATCAAAATAATGAAAATTTTGAAATTATTTTTATTTATTTTTTGTTTTTGTTTATGTTTAAGAAAATCTGTAAATATTTTTCCAAAAAATCACCTCAAAAGATAGAAGAGTTGGAGCTTAAAAGTTATGCTAAAAATGCTTAAAAATTTCATCAAGGTAATCAAAATAATGAAAATTTTCAAACTATTTTTTATTAATTTTTTTTTTTTTTTGATAAAAAGTTTGAGAAAATCTGAAAATTTTTTTGCCAAAAATCACCTCAAATGAAAATTTTTAAGCTATTTTTGACTTTTTTTTTTTTTTTTTCAAATGACAGAAGAGTTTAAGCGTAAAAGATTTGCTAGAAGTAATTAAATTTTTCACGCTATTTTGTGCTTTTTTTTTAGATAAAAAGTTGAAGAAAAACTGAAATAACCCAGGACAATTCTTTTGGAAAGGTATTTCTTTGCTTTTCATGGAAAATGAATCAATTGATATCCCAAAATATTGTTCTCAAATATTAGCACAGCTCTGTTCCGTTGATCCTGTTGATATAGTTTTTAAACATTTTCATGTAGACCTTTTAGGCTTACACACTTCCAGCATCTGAGGTGGTTTGTTGAAAAAAAAAACAAATTTTACCCAATTTCCTTTATAAAAACTTAATTTTTAGAGGAATTTTCAAATCCGTCCAGCTCACGTCAGCTTTTACATTTTCCCGAAATTTTTATGTCGCAAGTCTCGGAATATATCACTTTTTATAATGCCCATAGGAAAACCGCAACTTTTTTCGCTAAGCCCACTAATACATAAACATGCACACATCTCACACACCAACGCAGTAAGAACTGTCGCTTTAAGTAAAAGGTCATTCCACTTTTATTTCACTCATTACACGCATATTCGCATAGCGCTCTACGAACGCATTCATAATAGTAAGCACACACACACGCACATATAAATATGTAGTATACTCGTATAGCGCAATTGGCTGTCGTTATTCAAATCCATTGCTGAGGCAATATTAATTGACAAACATGCTAATGTCACAATTCATTATGAAACACATTTTTTTCTTTTTTTTCCTTTTCTTATTGCCTCAAGTCGCTGTCGCTATTGAGGCGCCATTGTGGCTGCGCTATGGCCTAAATATTATATTAATGCGCTTTGCTTATTATTTGCTTGCCAGATCGCCTGCTTCCTGCCGGTCTACTTGCAAGTCCATATCTCAGCTACGCGGTCGTCCTTAATATGTCACTCAAATGCCTGCCGGCATATTATTATACTTTATTTCATTACTGGCATGAATTCAAGTGAACATGAATGCCTATTGTACTCGGTGGAAATCCATCCGCAAGTCATTGCGGCACGGAAATGGCACAACTTCACAGGCGAGTTAACACATACAAACACATTTCCTCTTCGGGGGATCTTGTTTTAAACAACGTGCAGTAGTGCGGCATAATTTGTTACTTATATTTTTTTATTTGGCATATTTGTCCTTACTCTACTTTGTTTTTTGTACCCTTTCTTCGGAAAAATGTTTCTTTTGTATTTAATATTATTTTTTCTTTCTATTGTTTTTAATTTTCTTTCTTGGTTTTTTTCCATTTTTTTCACTTTTCTCTTCTTTTATTTTCAATATTTGAAAATTCTGTTAGCGAGTTTGTTAGCGATATGTAAACGTACAACACGTGATGCGAAACGTGCTTTGTTAGCTAAAGCATGCCATATGCCATATTCTACGCGCCTTGATGTATACTACAATTTTTAAGTTTCGCATGTTTGTTGAGTAAATATGGCTGACAAAGAGCTCAACGCACATAGAATTCTATAAAAAGCACAAATACAAAAGTGACACACTTTTTCTTCATAATGCACGTATGCACGCCATATATTTTCGGGGGTATAAGCATCGGAATAAAAAGAATGTAGCAGTTTCATAATATTCTAGTCCCATTCCATACACTCCGTGATTTGCTCCAAGCTAGTGCGAAACGGAGGCAGTGCTTGGACTTTGCGCTATCAAAGCCAAAGGTTGCTTGCTGAGAAGCAAGAGCGCAGAATTCATCTTCTCTTGCTTGACGAGTGCGTGACATGAGTTGGGTATGACTTCTGATATAGTAGCGGGCGTTTATATTACAATGAAATCGGAGTTCATACTTAGACGCTAGCTGCAAACGTATGAATTCTCGAATTACACCAACCAGGTTCGATCATATCAAGTGATCCAAGTATTTTAATATGTTTCCTAATTTCTTCTAAGCCTTGATTTATGAGTAAAATACAAAGTGAAGTGGTGTAAAGTTTGGCAACTAATTGTGGATGCGACTTAACCCCTACTAACTGGGCAAAGAAGAGGCCCCGATAAAACTGAACTGATTCTCATTACAAGGAAACATCGACTGCCTATAGTCTCCACGCAAATTTTCAAGGAAAGTGCTAAAGAGAGTGTTAAAAGAGAGTGTTAAATACATACTTAGCACTCATATTAGGCAGTAAACTTACATGAAAGTCTAATTTTAAGAGTAGGATTTAAAAGGTCAACATTGCATTGCAAATATTCTGGCCAAACACCATCAATAACAATACACTGTACAGATTAACGAACGAGAAACCCATCCTTAGGCAAATCAAACGCAGAAAGTGGCTACGGATAGGTCACACATTGAGATAGCATCACACACCAGATAGCATCACGAGAAGGGCACTGGACTGAGACCCGTAAAAGAGCAGAGGTCGCGGTCGACCAAAAACTACTTGAAGAAGGTCGATGTTGCACGAACTAGCAGATGCCGACATCTCATGGGGCGGTGTAAAAACAGCAGCACAGAACCGTGTACGATGGAAGAGTCTTGCCGAGGCCTTATGCTCCCGAGAGGAGTGAAAAATGAAAACAAATAAAGTTGCATTACACACATGCAAAAAAGGGGTCGGAATCAAATGGGGATTAACAACTCGTATCACACACTGGCTTTACACTTCTTATATGGAAAACATGTTGGGGTGGCCATCAACTCGAATCTGCTCGAGTTCAAATCACTGCGTCTTTAAGCCTCATCGGGGATTTAAGAACTATCTCTAATGAAGCGCTCGAGGCGCTAGTCGACTTACCTGCTTTAAAGCTGGTAGGAAAACACGTGTCCGCCGCCTTAGCGCATAAACTTAATATTATGGCGCTTTGGAAGACCCGGCGGTTTGGCCACGCTGCTATACTACATACTACGAGTAGTTATAATCAAAAAATCGTCTACTCTTTCACTAAACCCACCTTACACAGGCTCTTCAAGACTAGCTTCCCATCGAAAAGAGAGTGACAAACTCGAAGATCATAGAGAAGAAAGGAAATAAATTAAAAAAAGCTAGAAAATAAAGTAGGCTGTGCAGTTTTTTTTTACCTTAACACACACACCTTGAATATCATCTCGGACAGCCAGGAAGTCATCAAATCTTTAGAGGCTGTTATACTATATTAAGATCAAAGTTTACTCAGGTATGCCTGGCAGCTCTAATTGATATTAGCACCGTATTCAAGGTCAGTTTTAAATGGGTTCCGGTGCATAGAGCTATTGGAGGATATTGCAAAGCAGTTGAGCTAGCCAGAAAGGGTACTAATCGTGCACTGAATGGAAACAGAGGCAATATTGGAATTCCTATGGTGGCTTGTAAATTAAGGATAAAAATTATCCAGGAGATCAATAGGTCATACAAAGAAGAAAATGCTTGTGTTAGAACCAAGCCAATTTGGCCGCAAATAAACAAGAAAAGGTCAGGCTCAACAGAGAACATCTCGAAGATGCTCGATTATTGCCTGTTAAGTACCAGCACTCTCCTATGTTGGGGGTATTTCCGCATAAATACTACAAAAGTTTTAGAGACGAGGAACAAGAAGAGGAGGAAACAGTAGAACACTTCCTCGGTAAGTGTCCAGCCTTAGCTGGGAGTAGAGCAAGATTATTAGGAAAATACTCTTTTTACTCTTTTACAGAAGTGTCCGGTGTTGGTGTGAAACCTACCCTAGGCTTCATAGGAGCGTCTAAACGTTTCCATGAAAAACAAATAGTAAGGTTTCCGTGTCCAACAGGTGTACCGCAACGGGCCTGCATGGTCTAAGTTGGCCACTCACTTGTAAACCACTAAGTAAGCCGACGGCCACAAAAACCTAACCCAATCCGTTGATGTAACTTGGAGGTAAAGGGAAAAAAGGCGCAAGCTTATCACCTTCCTGAAAAGGTATTGCAAAATGAGAAGGGCCGTTGTAAGCCATAGAATAGTTTTGTATTACTTTATGCATGGTACTAAATTATTTATATTTTTAACTTAACTACTCCCATGGGCTTGTCACATATTTAGCTTCTTTAGCTTTTTGGTGATGCTACGACTACTAACGAATTGTTACGATGATATTTTTTCATCTTTTGGAAAGATGAATATCTTAAATCGCAATATTCAAAACTATACAGAAGTAAAATACAACTTAACTTAGTATTTTCAACTTCATTGTTCAATTTTTTTGAAACATGCCGTGCATTTCACAAAAGCTTTGGCAACCTATAAGTACATCTCAACAACTATAAGTTTCCCACAGAAAAATATATTTTTCCTATTCTCAGAAGACCTATGTCTTAAGCCCAATGAGCTTCCAACTTCTTAATCTGCCCCTCAGAAAGTATTTGACTGACGTTAGATTTGAATTTATCCAGTTTCACAAGTCGGTCCTTAAGATGGGCCAATTCTTTTTCTAGGTGAAACACGTGACAAACTGTGTATAAACTAAATCATAATTCGCTTAAATAAAAATACACCTTTTAATTAAAAACAAGATTTACTCTGTTTGCGTGGAAGCGTCAACCGAAGTATGTACCAGCCCATCTTGACTTCCATCCAGCCAAATTTCGAAAGGCAACGGAAGAGCATCACTAGAACACTTTGCCCTTTTCGATCTGGCCCGATCTCGAAATCCGGTGCAAAAAAATGATGACGCAAACTTTTTATCTTGGTTTCAGCGAACTGCCAAACGATTTGACCCAATATTTAATTTTCATTTTGTGGGGTGAAAATTAGCCATTTTACATCACCTTTAATTATTGATTCCTGAAGTGAACTGATAAAAAATCCTTCAACATAATTGGTTGAGAAAAAAATTAAATCTTTCTGGTATAAATTTCTAGAAAATTGGGTAACTTTTGGGTCATTTTGAAAAGACATCCCTCGGAATTTTTTGTGAGTGTGAGTGTAGCGTAATACACATAACAGAAGTGAAACTCTCATGGCAGATAAAGAAAAAGGGAGAGATCCGAGAGAGAATAAGAGAGAGAGAGATAGAAAGAATATATATCTAAATAAATTCACAACATTTGCAGAGAATACAAATAGACAAAATTTACAAAAAAAGGAGAAGGGTCGACTGGTGTAGGTAAACCCCGGACACAAACCGTGGCAAGAACGCGCACTACTCACCCGCACAAACGCAGCGATTCCAGGACCGCAGCAAAGGCACAAATTACCGCAAGGCAATACCAATAAATCCAACGCCGGAATGGATAGCACTTTATAGTACGCACAAGCAATAGCCAGGAAACGGAAATAAGCGCTAAAAAGTAGGCACCAAAAATATATTTCCTACAAGTTGCACCAACAAACAAGCGCCAAAAAGTAGACAGTGTTATTTCTCACTAGAAATTTGCAATCACAAGGAAAAACTCAGTAAAAATATCCAAAAGTCTATCCAAGATATATGTATATCTTGTAAGGTATAGCTCTCTCTCGCTTTTCCCTCTACGTTATATCTTTTTCTCTCTCGCAGAACGAAAATGCCCAAAACGTTGCATGGCCTTGAAATTTTACTTTCCATTCTCACTCGTCCATTGATGCCTAAGAAGTTTTACTTCAAAATGATTTCTACATTTCACAAAAATTTCCAAAAATGTTTTTTTCAAAATCACCAAAAAACTTTTCAAAAAATGTGTTGTTCAAAATCACCACAAAAATTTCCAGATATGTAATTTTCAAAATCATCACACAAATTTTCAAAAATATGTTGTTCAAATCACAACAACAATTTTCGAAAATGTGTTTTTCAAAATCACCACAAATGTAATTTTCAAAATCATCACGAAAATTTTCAAAAATATGTTGTTCAAAATCACAACAACAATTTTCGAAAATGTGTTTTTCAAAATCCCCACAAAAATTTCCAAAAATGTGTTTTTCAAAATCACAACAAAAATTTCCAAAAATGTGTTTTTCAAAATCACCACAAAAATTTCCAAAAATGTGTTTTTCAAAATCACCACAAAAATTTCCAAAAATGTGTTTTTCAAAATCACAACAAAAATTTCCAAAAATGTGTTTTTCAAAATCACCACAAAAATTTCCGAAAATTTTTTTTTTAAATCCCTACAAAAATTTTCAAAAATGTTTTTCTCAAAATCAACACAAAACTTTGAAAAATATGTTTTTCAAAATGACCACAAAAATTTCCAAAAATGTGTTTTTCAAAATTCCTAAGAAAATTTTCAAAAATATGTTTTTCAAAATGACCACAAAAGTTTTCAAAATATGTCGCTCAAAATGACCACAAAAATTTCCAAAAATGTGTTCTTCAAAATCACCACAAAAATTTCCCAAAATGTTTGTTTTTTATATCCCTACAAAAATTTTTAAAAACATGTTATTCAAATGACCCGAAACTTCCAAAATTTTTAACTCAAAAACATATATTTTTTTTTCAACAATTTTTTTCTACTTTTTACCTTTTTTCCAGATTAGTTTTTTTTATGAAAATTTATTGGCACACCTGTCCAAACAGACGCCACTAAACTGTTCATCGCAGTTAAGCCCCACATTTCTGAATACTAAACCAATTTCATGGTTTTACGCCTGTTAAAATGCCACTTTGAACGGGGATGGATAATAAAACTGGTTTCATAAAAATGCAATGAATCAATCATAAATTAGTCACCGTAGTCGCCAGCTCTGACCCAGCGTGGCTTTTCTCTTTTTTGCACAAGTAAAATTAGCTGAGCCCATAAAACGAAATGGAATGAAAATGCCGTGGGCAAAAGGGCTTTGCATGCAGAAGCAATAAATTAGTTCAAGTAATAACATGAAATTTCTGTATTTTATACACGATTTCCCGGTAAATGTTAAATCAAACTTGCAATGCCCAATGCCTTAAAAGGAGGAATTGCTCGCATTGGCAGTTGATCGCCAAATCGATGTTATGTATTTGTCCATGTATATATTTATGTATTGTATATATGACACGCACACTTTTTTTGCGGTAAATACCAGACAAAGTGGATGACGAATAGTCAGTCATCCATAACCTAAGGCAACACTGACGTCACTTTGACAATGATAAATATTTCTTCTATGAGAGGAAACTAACCAACTTCTTTCCGCCGCTTTAGTTTTACGGCTTCCGCCCCATTTGGCATAACCCAACTGAATTTAATACACTCAGTTTCTTGCGGCTGATAGAGTGAAATAGAGAAATGATTATGAGTAAAATTTTTGTGCTAGTCTATTTTTATTCTTTTGAAGAAAAGCCATGTAGCTAATCTGCATGACTGATTCCTTTTCGCTTATCCCTTCGACGGTCGAAGTTCTGCTGATAGCAAAGCTCAGATTAACGAGGGCTCCCATACCAGCAGTATTTGGTTGTATTTATGTTAGAGCAGCGATAAAAGCAGAGAAATTTGTAAAGTGTCTTACCGCATATGTATGTGTTTATGCTGTAGTAGAGCTGTGAACGACATGTGGTGACTCTGCTCAACTTTGGCACTGAAAATTTACGAGTGAAATTTCCTTTATAATCTCAAATTTTTCAAACGAAAAAATTTACGAAATGAAATCAATTTTTAAAGTTTTTAATCATAATTTTCAGAAAACTTTTAAGTTTAAAGTGTTAAAAAATGGTGGTTTCTTTTATCATTTCTCACATACTTTCTTCGACCATGTTGATAATATGATTGATGGATAATATATCACAAATCTGGCATCACCTATATTACCCAGACTTAATGTCAATTATGTCAGTTCGTTGAATACACATTTTTTCACTTCCTGTTTGATCGAATAAAGAAGAATACGTTCAACAAGACTCGAAAATATAGCATAGAATAGATTTTGAATATTCTTAACAATAACTATATGTACCAATTTGTAATTCATTGCATTGAGCAATGATGTATAAATATATGTAAAACAAAAAATAGAAAGAAATGCGTAACTAACTTAAATGAAGAAAAAAATGTCACTTTCTTCAGCCTGATTTGTAAATTTTGCTACTTTAACGATTCCATGTCCCGTGATTCAAAGTTTATTTGCAGGCTGGAGTATAAAACCAAATAAGCTGGAAAAGTTGCATGATTTTGAAATTTATTCAATGCAGAAAATTTTGAGATATTTTATATATTTTTTTTTTATTTTATAATTTTTCTTCTTAAATTTTTAGTATAAAATATACTTTTTAAAAATGGTTTTACTACAATTTTTTATACAGGGTGACAAAAAATAATTGTATACAACATTTTTTAATCAAAAAAATTTATCATTTATAGTAGCTCTAACAAATTGGGAAATGTTAATAGACAATGTTTGGGTAACATTACATTCAGCCAGTTTCGAAGTGGTCACCTTTAGCACGAATACGGAAGCTCAAACGTTTCAAAAAATTTTGGGCTATAGGCCGTAGTTCGTCTACCGTTATGCGATTCCACTCTCGACGCAACGCTTACTTCAGGGACTCCAAAGTTTTTTGGCATTTGCAGAGGCCCTTGCTTCCAAAATCGACCATACCCTGTAAGCTAACGGATTCAGATCCGGTGAGTAGGGTGGCCATTCTTGGGAAGTAATGAAAGAGGGGAAATTGGCTTTGCACCACTCTTGGGTTGTTTTTGCTCTGGCTGGTTGTTTTTGCTCGGCTGGTGCCGAGTCCTGTTGAAACGCTTACTCATCGTCTAGGGGCTTCAGTAGACCAATTTCCGTCGTTTTGATGATTGTGAGCTTGTTCAACGGTGAACAGCTTCTCATTCGTAAAGACGATTTTTTCCCAGCCCGTACATGCGGCCCGACGTTGGACCGAGTAACATCTTTCCAGTCTTACTTTCTTGTTTTCATCCGTGAGCAGCTGGCATTTTTGTAGTTTACAAGGCTTAAGTCCAAGTTCTTTTTTTGCTATAAGGCGAACTGATTCATGATTGATGCCTGTCTCACGAGCAATTTTCCTCATCGAGACCATAGAATTTCCTTGAACTCTTTTTTTGATGATTTTTCGGTTGTTGGAAGTGTTAACAGTTCGTTTCCTTCCTCTTACAGAACGGCACCTTCATTACCAAGCTCCTTAAATCGTTTGATTGCACGAGAAACCAATGCACGTGCATTTCCAAGCATCCGTGCTATCTCGCAGTTGCGTGCTCCTAGCTGAGGCGGGGCTATAATAGCTAAGCGACTACTTGACATCGTTACACAAAGTATTTAAAAAGAGCTTTTTTTTGTACTTCAGAACACACACAACAATCACAAAATAATAGCATTCGCTAAAAAAAATTTACATTCATCTAATTGCACAGAGCAGTACAGTCATTTTTTGTCACCCTGTATTTTTGGTCAAAAACTAAAAAAAATGTGTTTCCTTAATAATAAAAAATCCAAGGAAAAACAATCTCCAAGGGATCCCTGAGAAGTATCCCATTTGAATGTTTTTTTTATAATTTATCTTCTTTAATTTTTAATATAAAATACACTTTTAAAAAATTGATTTTACTATATTATTTTATATATTTGTGCTAAAAATTTGTAAGAAAATTTTTAAGAAAAATTTCAAAATTCAGCAAAAAAAATTCTCCTAGAGATCCCTGAGAAACATTTCCTTTAACAAATGCATTTTGTGTTTTTTTTTCTCTCATAGTTTTTTTTTTATTTAATTTTTTAATTTTAAAATAAAATATGCTTTCTAAAAATTGGTTTTACTACATTTTTTTATATTTGTGGTAAAAAATTTAGGAAATATTTAAGAAACATTTTTTTTTCTTTAATAATAATAAATCTAACAAAAAAATGTCTGCCAGGACTTCTAAGAAACATCTCTTTTAACGAATGCATTTCTTTTTCTTTTTTTTATATATTTTTTTTTTGTTTTTAATTTTTAGTATATAAATAAACTTTCTAAAAATTGGTTTTACTACAATTTTTATTTCTGTGGTAAAAAATTTTAGCAATTTAGCACTTAGCAATTTAAAAATAAAAAAAAAACAGTTCTTCTAGATATCCCTCAGAAACATTACCTTTAAAAAATGCATTTTGTGTTTTATTTTCTTCTTTTATATATATTTTTTTTAATTTTAAAAATTGCTTTTACTACATTTTTTTTATATTTGTGGTAAACAATTTTTAGAAAATGCTTAAGAAAAGTTGCTAAGTGCAAACATCTCATTCAACATATGCATTTTATTTTCTTCTTTTATCTTTCATAATATTTAATTTTCTATATTTGTAGTGGAAAATTAAGGAAATATTTAAGAAAATTTTTTTTGTCCTTTAATGATAAAAAATCCAACAAAGCAATTTCTGCCATGGATCCCTGAGAAACAACTCCTTTAACAAACGCATTTTGTTTTTTTTTTCTTCTTTTATATTTTTTTTGTTTTTTGTTATTAATTTTTAGTATAAAATATACACTTCAAATATTGGTTTTACTATTTTGCAATTTTTTATATTTATGAAATAATTTTAAGAAAATGTTTAAGAAAGTTCTTTCGTTCCTTAAAAATTTCAAAATCCAACAAAAAAAAATTCTCTTAGGGATCTCTGAGCGGCACCTCATCTAACAAATGCATTTTAATTTTCTTTTCTGTTCTTTGCTAATTGAAAATAACTCTATTCGAGGTTATGTTGCACACCGCAAAAACAACTTTTTCGAGGCTCTTCGGAGGCTCTCTCTGTCACTCGCTCAAATTTTAATATTTTGCGTTTAAAATGTTCAAATCTTTCACTGTTACTTATATAAAAATTCAGTTTAAAAAGCTAACAGTAAACCGTTCCCGAATTGAACTTATCCCACCTTAATGATGCCTCCACAAGAAATAGTCTAACGGAAAGAAATTGCACTTCCTAGGCGGTCATTTTATATTACAGTTTCGTGATTCAATATTTGATACTCGCTTTTAAACTTTTCTGGCTATGATAAGTGGACCACTTTGTAAATGTCCAACCATAAAGTAAATTTCTGACATACCACGCATGTTATTTTAGCTGCCAAAGTAAAAAAAATTTACTAATTTCAATTTCAAACACCTCTTTAGGTTTATTGTTGAAGCTTTTCGGATTATGATTTTTAATTCTCTGAAGTAGGTAGTTAAAGAAAAAACGATACCGAAAACTCGCAGTGGCACCAGAATTTTGCAACTAGCTTTTTTTCGTTTGAAACTCCAATCTAAATGTAAATTGAATAGGTCCTTCAAAAGGAAACCGCATATCTTTCAATACGTGCAAACCAAATCTCTTCAGGCCGATAGAATGGTGTTGCATAGACGTGTTATCACGAATAGCGGCTACAAATTTATCAGTTGGGTGGCTGTTATTTCATTGCAAAAATGTTTTAAAATAAACAATAAAGGCTTTCCACTAGCTTATTGATATTAAAAGTAGCGATTTCTTGCGTTTTCCTTATGCATACTCAGTAAATCAGTAAAGTAAAGAAAGAGTAATCCCCATGAAGATTTATTCAATATAGAAATATTTTTTAACGAATTAATATAAAAAATACATCTTTCGCACCATGAAATAATTCGAAAATAAGAAACTAACTCTAACGGCTTATACTTGATGCATGACTTCCTGCTTCCAATTAAACGTAACTAAAAAACACCATCGTTCAACTTACCCAGTTTGTCCATTTTGCGCCATCGATAGCAAGCAGCTCAAAGTTCGTGGCAAGTAAGTTTTTCTCAGATTTAGTGCAAGCAAATGCATATGGCAGGGATAGCAAAATAGCAGCACCAGCATCAACAGCAGCAGCGGCAGCAAACGCGGCAATCTCAATTTTTTGTCATAAAATAATTCCGACACTTACGTAGTGAATTGAAAGCATATTGAGTATCGGAGCTGAGCAGAGTGAGAAAAGGGTTTGAAAGGAAATTTCATGATTTTATCAGGCAGTTAGTAATAGAAATATGAAGACTTAAGAATTTTGAGTAAACCTACAGGAAAGAAATGCAGGAACTTTAGATGGGCACTCAGCGAAGTGCAATGAAATGTTGTTGTATTTAGTAATGAGGCTCATTTTAGTTGAGTAGCTTTATAATGCAGCTGAAAATATGTACATAGTTTAGTGCGGAGGATTCAACATTTTTTTAGTCCATACTTTTAACCTAGATCTGTCATCCGGTCATGATGAGGTATGAAATGTTCCCTAGAGCGAATGCCGATGCTGGCACAGCTACCGGCAGGGCCACCCAAATCGATGAGGTGAAGGGTGAGCATAGGAGCTAAATGGAATCCACATAATATTATACAATTCTGTGGCAAGGCAGAATATAGTGTCTGTCCACAGGCCAGTAGCGGTTACCACGGGCGTCTGTCTTATAGCAAGCGGTGCCCTATATGAGCCTGCACCATTGGCAAATCCGAAGACCAAGTAGTAGATATATGCTATCAAAGGTAACAGCACTACCATTGGACTTGAAATCTTGGGTGAATTCCCTATCTTTTCGAAATAAACTGCCCACTACGACCAGGCTGATCCTGTGCTCTAACTGGAGTTAGGGATTATACATAAAATATATACAGCCTAGGCCAAAATTTCATATCAATTCCAGTCAGCAGCGATTGTTGCGACGGTCGGTTCTACGTAATCGGAGCGACCCGGACTTATATCCAGCCAAAAATTGTCACTTCATCAGCATTTCCCGTATATGTATGGCGAATGTTTATGCTGCTACAACAACGACAGAGAATCAGCAGTCGTTCGTAAAGTGACAAATTCAGACAATTTTTTATTTCCTTATTTTATTTTAACCATTTTTTAATTCATTCAAAACCCATATAAATCAAAGCTGCAAGATTTGTGAAAATTAAAAAACTGTACAACAAATTTTCTTCAAATATCACAGCTTTTAGTTAAGGTTTCTGGAAAAATTTCATGTATGCGGTTTTAGAGCTCATTGAGTTTTTGTTCAATAAAATGCAAGTTTAAAGTAGTTTAAAAATCGTGTTGAATTAGAAAATTCAAACATAATTAAGAAAATTTAAACTGAACGAGAGTTGAACAATTTTCCAAATATTCTGATTAAAAACTATGCAATTTTAATGAAAAATTTGCTAATTTTTCAAAAAAAAATGTACACTTTCGATGAAAATTTGTTCATTAAAAAAATTTTAATTTCCAATTTTAATGAAAATTTGTTAATTACAAAAAAAAAAAATGTATTTTGATGAAAATTTATTAATTTTTCCAAAATTTGCAAAAAGTTTGAAGCATGGATTTATATGACTTTTGCAGAAGAATGCACTATATTTTCATTAAAAATTTACTAAAATTATTGTAAATGAAATATAAATAAATCGTCGAATCTTGTAAATAAGTCTCTGCGCTATAGAAAAACAAAGTACGTAAACATTTAGAGAATTTCATGACATTTCGAGTAGCAAATCATTTGCAAAACTTCATCACTCCGCTTATTGTGGAGTTACAAACATCCTTTTTATTTCATGAATTGACGAGAAATTTTAAATAAATTAGTTTTTTCTTTAATACAAATACGAGTTTCATTAGTTATAAAAAAATCCAAAAAAATTAACAAATTAAATTAAAAAATAAAAATTAAATGAATTAGTATTTCGGCATGGGTTTGTATTAAAGCACGGACAGTCTGGAAGATTCCGGCTGAGCCACCTTTTTTACGTAGATGATTTTAAACTCTACGCCAGCGATTCCAAGCAACTAGATAAGCTTTTGAAATGTGTCGAAACCTTCTCCAATGGCATTAAAATGCCTATTGCACTTGATAAATGCCGAAAGATCACCATAGTTAAAGGGAAAGTGGTTTCTCGACATGTTAGTGCGGAAAGTAGCGGACTCAACATAACAGAAATGGAACCAGGAGAGGTATACAAACCAAATCCACGCTATTAATTCATTTCTCGACCCGGTGGTATCGTATATCGTATCTAGTTTTTTAATTAAACTTTATATAAAAATGGTAAGAACATTTTCGAAAAAATGCATGGAAATGGCTTGAAATACCTTTATTTTCAGCGGGACATGGACACACGTCATACTGTTCGCGAAAGAGTAATTGAAGTAAGAGTTTAAAAAAAAGGTTTCTAGAGGGCGATCTGCTCTGCTTTCCTCTGAAATCATGTAAACTGACAACTTCGGCAGCCCTAAAAAAAAAAATCAAGCACAATATTATTTACATATGACCTTAAATGTTTGAAGGAGTACTCCAGGAATATCAATCTTGGACGTGCCCATAGTACAGGGTTTTCCCATAACAGGTGTTATTTTGAATAGCAGACTGTTTCGGTAGATGTCACTTTTGAAGCTGTAATTTTTTTATATTTGACAAGTAGAAACTACGCCATTAATAAAAATGGAACGATACACGCTCAAACAACGCATTCAAATTATTAAAATTCACTGGAAAAATGGTGAAAATTTAGCAGAAATCAGAAGGTTCGTAACACTCGAACATTTTTGCGTCATTGCGAAGCACCTTGTCGGACCGCAATACAAAAATTGGTGAACAAATTTGAGCTGTTGGGACAAGTTAGTGATGAAGAATAAAACCCGTCCACGTCGCCCAAGAACAGTTGAAAACATTGTGGTTGCAGCCGAAAGTGTTTAAGAAAACCCAGGTATGTCCATTTCTCGTCGATCTCTGGAATTATGCATTCCACAAATGTCATTACACTGTATTTTGAATAAAGTTTTGGGCCTTAATGCTTATAAAGTCCAGTTAATACAAGAACTCAAGCCGGCAAATCATCAACAACGTCGTGTCTTTGCTGATTGGGTCATTGAAATGCATGAAAATGATGCGGAATTCAAACGAAAAATCATCTTGAGTGATGAGGCCCATTTCCACCTCGGTTGCTTCGTCAACAAGCAAAATTGTCGGATCTGGGGTCACAAAATCCAAGAATTATTATTGAAAAGCCTCTCTAACTACAACGAGTGACTATTTGATGCAGTTTATGTTCCGGCGAAGTCATTGGAACTTACTTCTTTGGAAAATGAAGCTGGAGCAACAGTTACGGTGAACGGATTGCGCTATCGAGAGATGATTAACGATTTTTTATGGCCGGAATTGGATGGTATAGATCTGGACAACGTCAAAGTTTATTTTCAACAAGACGGCGCTACGTTCCACACAAGCTATAAAACCATTGATCTTTTACGGGAAAAGTTTCCGGGCCGTGTTTTCTCTCGAAGAGGTGATCACAATTGGCTACCGAGATCTTGTGATTTAACACCTTGTGACTTTTTTCTTCGGAGCCACGTGAAAGAGAAGGTCTACGCCACAGCCCAGGATCAATTCAAGACCTCAAACATGGAATTCGTGAGGCTATCGGGAGACATAGGGCAGCCACTTTGCAATTCGGTTATGGAAAATTTCATGAAAAGGATATTTTCCACTATTAAAGGCATACCTTTCACTTTATAATGAAATAAGCATCCGATCATTTATATTAAAAAGTAACATTTTTCTTTGAATATTCAAAAAACACCTCTTATTGGAAACCCCACTATATATAAGCCCGAAATCTTTTCCCCTAATACTTGTAGTTTCAATTTGTATGCCTACTGCCTTTTCCAACATTTTTTCTCCTTTTTAATTTTCATATTTTTATTTTGTGAATAAAATTTAATTCTTAAGCGATTATTCCCGCTCTACAACTAAATACCAACTTTCTAGAATCGAAAGATTTTTTTGTAAATTTTTAGCTACTTCGAATTTCGCTTATATTTTATGCTGACTCTACTAACCATTATAAAACAAAAATTTTATTCACGGAAATTTTCTTTCACAAAACTCAACATTTTGGAAAAAAAGCATTTTTATACAGCTTTGCGACTCATTTTCCTAGCAAACTCTGCCTAACAAAATTTAAAAAAAAAATATATACATATATATACCTTTTAAAGTAAACATTTTTTTCGAGCAAATTTTCTCTCACAAAACTCAACATTTGGGAAGAAAAATCATGCTCAGACAGCTTTGTGACTCATTTTACTAGCAAACTTTGCCTAACAAAATGTCCCAAAAGAAATATATCCATGGCGTATGAGTAACCTTAAGCAGACAAGTGGAAGTGGATGCAATGACAAGCAGTTCAAAGCAATTACGCATCATCAAAGCGCAGGAGCTTATAGCTGGACGACTAAATGGACGCCTAATTGTGCACTGAAGTGTAATATTTACATATATGAGAGATGCACAGACGTTCCCACTTACATATATGCCGACATGCTTAGATACTTATAGACAACTGTGCTGCGGCGGGGTGCCTCGACTTTTTCAATAATCAATAATGGTTAGAAAAAGCCTGTTGAGCTGGTAATATGGTGGTGCATACACACATACATATATATAATTTTCTCTTTAACAAAAGCATAAAAATATCCATTCGGAAGCACCAATGACAATCAAAATTGGAACAAGAAAAGTCGAGGTGCATAAATTTGTTTTCAAGTGAAAGGCAAATAGCAGTTTAAGTAATCAAATAAGCAAAGTAATGAAAACCCAACCAAGAGGAAGTGAGTAGTTTGAAATCTGGGGTGCGCTGAAAACTTTGTAACGCTGTAAACTGCAGAATTTCAATAAAAAGAGGCCATTTTCTACACACACACCCACACACAATCGCTTGCCACTTGCCAATACTTGCTGCCAAGCACTTACTTCCTGTGGCGATTGCCAGTAATAAGTGGCGCTGTTGCCATCCCTGCCACTGTTAATGCCGGCGCTTAACACAAATGCGTAGACACACACACAATTGCCGTTGTTTTTCTTTTTGCTTGTAATACAACAATTTTTTTTATTATTTTTTTTTTTGTTGTAAGGGGAAGTCCATCGATAAGCGTCACTTGTAATAACAACAACCAACTTCAGACAAGTGTCTTTGACATCGCAAGCGCCAGTAAATAGAACACGCACACACACAATATTACACTACAACAGTGAGCGTACACGCAGCCAAGTCGGCAAATGCTAATGTCCCTTGCGAATTTGAAGCATTTCCAACAATAGCAACACACAGATTCATGAAATGTGTGTCACATGGCACATAAAAGTTGAATGAATCCGTGTTAATGCTTGTTCTTCTCCATTACTTACACACAATTGTAGGCAAACTTTGATTTTCATATTCATATAATTGTCCTTCGCATTATTTGAAATTCACACTTTTTCCTAACTAAAAAACGCGTTTGTCATTCTTCCACGGTTTTCATACAGCGCAATTCCTTAAAGAACACACACTTTGCAATATTACATTTTCCGAATGTTTGTTATATTTTCTATTTATTACGCAAAAGTCCTATGGCAGTTTTTGTTATTTTTAATTCTCCCATTTTTCCACTATTGATTTCTTTGATATTCGCATTGTACACTTCACAAGGCGCTCTAATACACACGCACACACACGAATTCAAAAATAAATTTACTTTTATTACTTATTCTACTAATTCGCCTCTAAGCTGCCCTTTATCCGTTCCAAACAAGCGATAACGATGAGCTCCTGCGACAAACTGAACTCAGTGCATGGCTCTGGAAACAAGATGAACCTCTTTGCTTGACATTCTGGCAATGACAGTGTACGAAGGCACGAAACGAGCACAATAACATGAAAAAAAAAACAAAAAACAACTTAACTACCCTATATTGCAGCTGATACTATTTTCATTGTTGTTTTTATTTGTATATTTTCCGATTTTCCGCGCCGACTACTATTGCACGAGTGCAAAAAGCGCATGTTTATAGCAGATACGAGTGTGCAAAACAACGAAGGCAAAATCATAACAAAACACACAATCACAGTAACATACTCGTGCATGCACATTTCAATGACCGAGAACATCGTATGAATAACAGTAGTGTTTTAAAAATATATGTACAAAAAGAGCGCAAATACGAGTACGTAGCATTGAACTAACTGCTCTCAAGTTCTGCGGTTTGTTTTCAAGTTTTGCCATTGTGCTCTCGCATTGCTCTTTACATAACGCAAAAACAGAATGTACGAGGCCAGCGCAAGCATACCCCCCGCCCCCATTACGTATCATCACAATGGTTTGTGTGCATTGCGCGTTGCATGTAAACAGTTTTTATTTGCCGGTAGACGCTTTGCTGTTTACATGCATACACACTCTCTCTCTCTCACACTCTGTCTTTCTCTAATTTGTGTTATGTAGTCATGCTCAACGATTCTGTTTGGTGCTCAATGCTTTTCATGCGCTTAGAGAAAAGTACATAACAGTTTTTTTGTAACTGTCTGGCGAAAGTTTACGTATGGAAATAATGAGGGGAATTTCACGTAGAGTGGTACTTATGCAATTTATTCAATATTTTTGGTTATTTATTTATTATTTAAACATATATTTTTAGGCATAATTTTTAACAAGCTTTACATGTATTTGTGTACTTTTTTTAAATAAAAAAATCGATATCTTACATTTCCATAACATAGTTAATCCTATTAACAGAACTATTAAGAACTGCTAACTATTAACATAAGAGTTATCCTATTCGTGCTGCGCTTATGTGTGTGAATAAGTTCAAATTTTGTAAACTAATTTCAGTTTTTACATACATATTTAATAAGAAGAAGTGAATTTAAAACAAAAACACAATAATAATAATTGGCGCGTACACTTCGGTTAGGTGTTTGGCCAAGCTCCTCCTCATATTTGTGGCGTTCATCTTGATGTTGTTCCCCAAATCGAGGGATCTACAGTTTCAAGCCGACACCGAGTCCCAAATGGTTTTTTAATGAGGAGCTTTTTCATAGCAGGAAAACACTAGGAGGTTTATCATTGCCTACCAAGGGACGACCGCTATTAAAAAAAACTTTTGCTATTAATTAGTAAAAGTAGTGAGTTAATCAATTATATTTCACCGCATATTTACATCTAATTTTATGTTCTAGTACTGGAAAAATTAAGTAAATGTAAAAATGTTTACTTTGTAGTTACTTTTATTTTTAATATCAACCCGACCTGGTCTCCCAAAAACAATAAAATTTTACCAACATATCATTTTACGCCCTAACCCATACGACTACTCATCTAGACAATAATTTCCATAATGATATGCAAATAAAATCTTTTTTTTTTTTCTTTTAATATGTTTTTCACCTTAGCTCCTCATTTTGATGACATAAAATCTCAAATTTAAATTTAATTGCAGGGTATACTTCAACTTGGCCTAATGCCTATGGATAAGTGCCCATCGTTGTAACTGTTTACCAAAAACTACGTCTCACACACACTTACATACACCCATATACATACCCGCTTTACAACTGGCACAATGTTAAAACTATAGGCATATTTGTCTATGTGAGTATGTATGCAAATGTAGTACAAGTGTAATTGTAAGAAAAACACGTGTTCCCGGTGAAAACATACAACAAATGGGCGAAATAGATGAAAAGTAAATAACAGTTTGTATGCAGTTAGTAAGGGTTTTCAAAAGAGCGAAAATATATTGACTGCGCAAGAGCGTAAGAGCAAAAAATAGTAGAGTTACTTGTATGTGCTAGTACATACATACATATGTAAGTACATAGGTGACGAATATGCGTGAGAGCAAAAGAGGGGCGCTTAAAAAATTTAACATTTTAAAAACAAGCCACACAGAGAAAATTGTAATTTTTGAGAGCCAAACTGTTTTGTAAAACAGACTGAATCATAGAAACACATATGTATGCACCTATCTCTCCCCTACTCAAACATAACAAAAACACGGAGAATTCTGAATTTCCTTGCACTAGTCTCTCCTAGCGGCAAAAACGTATGTACATTCTCGCTCTGCTCATTCAATGTCAATTTTGAAATACTCTCACATTCATTTCTATTGATTTTCCTCTTGACCAAGTTTTGGATGAACTCACAGTTGTTTTTTGTTTTTTTTTTTGCTTTTTTTGTTTTTTTTTTTGTTTTTTAGTGTGCTCGTTCAATAAACTGTGCTAAATGTTTATCAATATCTATATGCAAGTATATGTCTTTCTATACATAATGTATAATGCAGACTCCACACACATACATACATACACGGATGTAACACACTCGTATTGAATAACCTACGAGAGTTATTTGCTTGCAGCCTGCAGGGTGCCCACCTCTGACTTATCTGATTCACGCTATGCCCACTGCGATTTCCTTTTTGTCGAAGTTGTTTGCTGTCAATTCAATAGAGCCATTACGACTGCGAGGGTTTTTTTTTTTTCTTATGGTGCTATAAATTAGGAAATACTTATGTACATACATACGATATAAAGACAAATTGCCTAATGTAATGTGAAAGGCACCAGAACTAATCAGAAGGGCCACAGGCTAGAAGCACTACTCCTACTCTATATTCAAAAGTGAGTAAATTGTTAAGATGAACATTGTTATTATTGCATGATTAACACACGTACATACATACGTTTTAATACTGCTTATATATGTATATGTATGCATGTGTGTGTATATGTATAAGAGTATGAATTCAGAGGCGGAAAAGTGTTCACACTCTCAAGTTGAATGACACTTTTAAGCGAGTGCTTATGCCGCTACTTAAGCTACTTCCAACTGTGTACTTTTTGCTTCTTTTACTTTTACTTTTGCGTTTTTCTTTTGTTGTTTTTATATATTTTTTTTTACTTTTCGTTTGCTTTTCACTTTGCTTTCTTAGCCACTTAATTTTCCTTTTCGGCACTTTTCTAATGCCTCTGTACTTTTGTTCTTGTACGCTGTAAGTGCACACGCACAAACGAGCAGCTGTTTTCTTTGCTCTTTCGTGTTTGCTTTCATATTAATTGTTGTTATTATAATTGCTAAAATACTCACACTACCGAGTAGTAAGTACTCAGCTTAAAATTAGAAGCATTAATACTGTTGTTATTCTTATTTCGCTTGCTGCTGCCGCAGTAAGAGCTTTCTTTACGTTCTTATTCTTATTGACGCTTGCGAAACAAAAACACAACATTGGAAAGAGGGTGAGGCAGCAAGTGGTTAAGCCAGTACCTATAGCTGAATTAGCTTGTACGTAGTACTTGGCTGTTTATCTTGATTCCACACCCCCATTTCAATATGAACAATGTCAAGTTTGATTTTGGAATTTTTTGTGCATTCACTTTTAAGGAATGGGCACCAGTCGCACTTGCAGAGAGGAGAAGAGAAGTGAGCGCCACTACTAGAGCGCCACCCCAGATTAAATATTAAAGGTGGGGGTGCTGTAAGTGTATTTATTGGGCTAGACAGGGTAGATAGATGGTGTTTATTCATAACTAAGTGGCAGTGATGGCTAAGGTTTCCAAATATATTAATTTATGCGTGAGAAAGTGGAATAAGGGGCAGGGTTCATGGCACAAGTGAGCAACTAGTCTGCGTATAGAGTTATTTGAGAGGTGAGAGAGGTTGCGGTTAGTAGCGGGAACATAAACATATATCGGGAGTATTTTTCAGCGGGGCAATGAAATAAAGCAAAATTGGAATGATTTTCTTGATTTTTTTTTTGTTTTGTATACAATAATAATACAATAAACGGCATACATTTTTGTTTTGATCAAAATTATAGGTATAATTAGGAAAAGCTGTTCATTTTTTTTTTTTTTTGTCAAAATTATAGGCACAATTAGGAAAATTTACGCGGAACAACACAATTTTTTCGCTTACACGTGGGAATAACTAAAGGTGTAAATTTACAAATATGGAACTCGAAACGTGGATTGACTGTAATGGATTGAGTCATAGTTAAAAGAAAGACACCAAATAACGAAAGTAAATGGGAATATACCAACCTTTTCGCCCTTTTTGTATCCTAATTATTTTAAAAATTAAATTTTAAATCGTCCGAAAAAAATTTAAATCATGGAAAAATACTATGAATATTTCAAAATTAATATTTAAGGGTTAGAATAAAAATAAATCCATTATTTTCCCGGTAGATGACAGTAGAGATCGATATCTCGTTTTAAAGTTTAAGGGCATTGTGGAAGTGAGTTACAGGGTGGTAACAATGGAAGCCAGAAAAGTAAAAAATTCGGCACATTTTACAGCTTTTCTCTGGTAAAGGCGAAAATGCAAACCTGGTCGCTGAAATTGTGAATGCTGTTTATGGTGACGATACTGTAACAGCAACGGTCATTTTGACCTCATCATTTCATGCCGAGTGATTTTAATACTGAAGGCAGACGCCATCCAATGGATGACGAAACCAACCGTCACGTGGTCCAGTAGCGGTGGGTGAGATGCTGCGAAACGTGTCGAAAAACAATTTTTAACCACTCATTTAATACCGGCTGAAAATTTTTTGTGTATTGTTGTCATTTATTAGAATAAAAAAAATAGTCAGCTGCGCCGTAGAGGGGGGAAAATACGTCAGCTGAACAGGTGAACTAGTAAAAAAAATTGAAAAGTAAAACTATTTACTTTATGCCGATTGAAATTTTTTGACATAATTTTGGGCACATATGAAAATATAAATTATAGCGGTGGGAAGATCGTCAGCCGAAGCAAGAATGTATCATTGCGTATAAAAACTCAGGCCAAAACCGACCCCTGGCTCCCGGACTATTCAGGCATTTTTGATGTTAAAAAAAATGTCGAAAATATTGATAAAATCACAGAAATAATCGGAGTTGGCCAGCTTGCCTAGAGTCGTAGAGTGGCCAAGTTGCCAAAGATCGACCAAAAAATAGTTTTAAACCATTTGCGAAAAATAACGGACTTGTTTTGCGCCAAACTAATATTTGAATTTAATTATAAAAGCACAGCATACAGACAAATTTATACTACTTTTTTATTAATTTTGTACAATTTTTTTTTATTTTTTATTGAACTAATATATATTTCATTTTATAACAAGGCCCGTATTGAATCAAGCTTCAAACCATCATAAAAATGCATAAAAACTTGAAAAAATTTCCAGTTTTCTTGCCAATTTTTTTGAGTATAATAAAGTACAAATTGCCTTCGTTGCAAGTAGCACGTGTTGATATTTCATATTTTTTTTTCACGGAAGGCGTCCAGCATTTTCTCTTTATAACGAACTCGCAAAACTTTTTATAAAAGGAAACGGGCGTCACATTTCACTGATCTAGACAACGTTTATTTTCAACAAGACGGCGCTACGTGCCACACAAGCAACGAAACCATTGATCTTTTACGGGAAAAGTTTCCGGACCGGGGTATCTCTCGAAGAAGTGATGACAATTGGCCACAGAGATCTTGTGATTTAACACCTTGTGACTTTTTTCTTTGGGGCCACGTGAAAGAGAAGGTCTACGCTATAGCCCGGGGTCGATTCAAGACCTCAAATATGGAATTCGTGAAACTATCGGAAGACATAGGGTAGCCACTTTGCATTTCGGTTATGGAAAATCTCATGAAAAGGATATTGTCCTGTAAGCGTGGTCGTGGTGGTCATTTGCCTGATGTTATTTTCCACTATTAACGGCACACCTTCCTTCTTCTTTATAATGAAATAAGCATCCGATCATTTATATTACATTATATATATATATCCTATATTAAATAGCATTTTTTTTTTTTTTTTTTTTTTTTTGAGTATCACAATAACCTCTTATTAAAAAACCCATATCATAAATTTCTTCATGGTACATGAGCGATCAACCAAGTCCAACCTATAATCAAATTCAAGACATCGCTCAAGATTTGTTCGAGCTATGAATCCAGCCGTGCAGTAAAATGTAGTTTAGGAAAAAATGTGCGTGAAGTTTTCGGTACAATACGCCAAAACTCCAAAAAAATGTATTAAGATATCTCTCTCTCCTCCTCCTTTATTCTTAACATTTGTCATATTGACGGTATTGAAGCATTTTTTAGCAAACAAAATAAAACCGTATGTTTTTTTTTCAAAATTTCCCCTATGACCTAACCCCTGAAAACTTTAGCAGCTGACACTCCAAGGATGATAGATTCCAGGTTACTGTTGTGGTTGTTGTTGCTGTAGCAGCATAAACATTCCCCATACATGTACAGGGAATGCTGCTAAAGTGACAGTCCTTGGCCAGATATAAATCCGGGTCGTTCCGGTTTCGACTGTCATGGGAACGATACCAAGTTTGCTCGTTAAGAGTGGGGGAAAAAAAATTTTAAGGGGAACTTTGGATTCTATGTCATTCGTTATGTGTTTCACAAAATTTAGCTTTAACTTAGAGAAACACAAACAACGAATGACGTCGGCATATCAGTCAAATTCGCTCAGAGCCGAACAAAGGTCTGCTAGGTAGTACACCTCTAAAAATCTTTTCCCCATGCTGACACTCGCATATTCTGAGAATTGCTAAAATACCAAAATCAAGGCCAAATTGTTACTTTCATGCGTAGGTTGCCACCGCGAATTATTTTTACGCTTTTTTGCACCATTTTTAAATTGTTCAACGGAGCAAATGCGCTTCATTAAATATTTTTTTCGCTGACGTTAATTCGTTGCGTGGTTGAAAATAAAGCGTTTTTTACAACACTCGTACATTCGTGCAAGGCTATTTTTGTTTTCTTTTTTATGGTCATCGTAATATTCGATTTAATTTACAAAACTTCAAAACAATTTCAAATGTTGGCATGAAGCCTGATGTCTATTTTTAAATAATGAAATTCCTGCTAATGGCAGTTGCTATAATAACTTACTTTTTGCGAAACTATTTAATTTTTACACCCAACGAATGAGAGTGGAAGAACTTTGGCCACGTATGCGTTATTAATGGGAAGAAAGAGTTTCATGTGCACGTCTATTCAGTCAAATTACTATACTGAACTGCTCAATATTCACTGTGCTTAGGAAATTGAAAACTTAGTTTGACATCTACCAAGGTAAGGTCAGGTTACGGTGAGGAAACTCAACACCCACCCAGTAACAACTAAGTGGAGCGAATTATTCTCAAGCGCCCTGTCCTCTATTAAGCTAGGCATTTACGGAGAAGCCCCGTGCCAAGGTATTAATGTCCAGTCAGAAGGAAACGACCCTCACAACTTGGCGTGGATTTCTCCAAGTTATAATTTTTCCCATAGTTGCTTTTAAGTCAAATATGCCAACTAAAGGGTTGTTAAGTTTTAAGGGCCGGTATTGATTTTGCATAAAATGCAATTTTTTTAAGAAATTATTATCAGTTCTCTTTATTATGATAATATTGGTATGATTCAATTTTGCATGGAATAATATATTGGCCAAATGGTCGCCGCGGCCTCGGCGGCACACCTCCATCCGATGGTCCAAATTTTCGATTCGCTCCTTTCCTCAAATCGTCCAAATGTGCGTACAATCGGAAAATTTGTGCAAAAGTTTCAGCGAACCGGGTCTGTAGGAGATGTGAAAACACCAGTGCATGCTCGTACAGCTCGTACTGCAGAAAATATTGCTGCTGTTCGCGATAGTGTGGTTGAAGAGTCGTCCACCTCAACTCGTCGTCGTGCCCAACAATTGCCCCTCTCATGCTCGTCGTTGATGAAAATTACGCATAAAGACTTGCATTTACACACTTACAAGGTGCAATTGACTCAAGAACTAAAGCCTCTCGACCATTTCAAGCATCGTCAATGGTCAGAATGGTGGCAGGAAATGGAAACAGTGAATGACCAATTTTCGAAAAAAATCATCTTCAGTGATGAGGCACATTTTCACCTCAGTGGATTCGTCACAAAGCAGAATTGTCGCATTTGGACGAATGATAATCCAAGAGTGATTGCCGAAAAACCAATGCATGCACAAAGAGTGACTGTTTGGTGTGGTTAATGGGCCGACGGCATCATTGGGTCGTATTTTTTCCAAAATGAGGCCGGTCAGGCAGTTACTTGGAATAGTGTTCGCTATCGTGAAATGATAACGAAATTTGTATGACCCGAATTGGAAGATATGGATGTAGACGATATGTGGTTTCAACAGGACGGTGCCACTTGTCACACAGCTAACGAAACAATGGCTCTTTGGCACGAAAAATTTGATGTCCGAATAATCTCACGTCGCGGCGATGTCAATTTGCCGCCAAGATCATGTGATTTGACACCGTTGGACTTCTTTCTTTGGGGTTATTTGAAAGAAAAGGTGTACATCGATAATCCAGCAACAATTCAAGAGTTAAAGGATGAGATAACATCCTCATTAACGGCATAGAACCTCAATTATGCCTCAGCGTCATCGAAAATTTGGACCATCGAATGGAGGTGTGCCGCCGAGGCCGTGGCGGCCATTTGGCCGATATTTTGTTCCATACGTAATGAGCCATACAAATATTATCATAATAAAGAAAACTGACAATAGTTTCTTAAAAAAATTGTATTTCATTCAAAATTAATACTGGCTCTTGAAACTTAACCACCCTACATGAGATGAAATAATCAAAGCGATTAAGGCACTTTTCTTGGCTATACTTTCGAAAAAATCGATTTTATTTTCTCATTTTATGGCAGTTTATACTTTCAAAAATATATTTGCAAATTTTTATATTGAAATTTTTTGTAGTTTAGACGTTACAGTCCTTTAAAACGAGGCCGGTTTGGAGTACGACGCCCAGGTATAAGCGCCTCAACCCTGTTTTTCTCGAAACTATGTTTTCCGAGTTGGCGTTGGTAATTTCTCGAAAAGTGCTGAACCGATTGATTTGAAATTTTAATATGTTATTGAGTGGACATTTTTATGATCAATTTTTTTATTTTTTTTAAAAGCAAGATCGTGAAAAAATCCTTTTTTTTTTGTTTTTCTAATAAACAGATAAAATATCTAGACACTTTTTTTTTGGAAATTTGTCAATCTGCTACCCACTATAGCGATATATCTTCTGATGAATAATCGACCGAATTTTGTTTTTTCTTCAGACGTAACTGAGCAGCTCCATGAGTTACGCCAGTGGCAAGTGTTATGTCAGGGGAAGCAACTTTTGTCATTGAAAAAAAAAACTTTTTTTTTTGTGAATAAAGATTTGATCTTATGAATAAAAACGATTTTCAATTGATACCGATTGTTTTTCATCAATTTTAAACGCCTTCAATTTTCACGTCACAAGACCAGAAAGGCGCCTTAAATGTTTCAGAAATAAAAATGGGGAGCAAAAATGTTTTTATCAAGCATTTGAAAATATTTTGTTTTTAATTTTGCAAAAATCTTTCTTTAATCTTTAATCTTCTAAAATCTTCTCAATTTAAAACCTCCGTTTTTTGTGGTCATTCGTAAATTTTCCTACTAAATTGCCCGCAAAGCTACAAAACTGTTGATATGCATCGTTGTTGAATTTGAACAATGTCGAACCTCATCCCTCTGAAACATTCGACACAAAATTTTAAATTTTGGGAGATTTAAGGCACAAGTTTAGGCAGGGCAAGTTTTTCTTTTATTTTGACGTAGCTGCCCATTCGAGCGTAAATAATTCAGGATTGTTTCATCTTACTTCAACTTAACTCAGGCCTATTTATATTTACTTACAAAGCTGACAAGTCACCCTGACCCATTTAAATATTTGCATAGATATAAGTTAATATTTTGTGTACTAAAGTTTGAGCTATGCATCGTCATGAATTAGAAATTATTTTTGAGTACGGAAATGTGGGCTATGCGTTGTTATAAGTTATTACGCAGCGGAGAAATAAACAAAACTAGAAACACATACATAGACTTAAAATTGTATACTTTGAATAGAGGAGAGAATACTAGCGCAGGCCAACATGTGTGAACATAAAATAAGTGCAATATACGAAAAGCTATAAAGTTTATTTGCTATTAAAAACTGCCTTTAAAACTTTATAAAATTTTAGGTGTCGCCTTAATTGCTCAAACTTTGATTACTAAGCGCTTTAGTCATGGCAAAAATATGTTTCACACCTACGATATGCCAACAAATTCGCAAATTCCAGCATATCTCTCTCACTCAACGTGGCGTATGAGCAACCTGCATTTGCGAACGTTTTTCATGCATTTATCATACGCCACGGTGTGCTCGCTGACACGGACGAGAAGCGCTCCCAAACATAGCCGGAAAGTAGACCTGATTGTATGTAAAATAAAAGAAGTCGATTCTTGCCACACGAAGTTGGACATGGAAAAACTGGTAGCATTTACAAATGTAACGCAGTCGACTTGCAAGAAAAAACAGAAAATAAGCAAGAATCGAAGTTTGAAATTCTTTACAGTTGACTGAATTCTTGGTGGTATATATGGCCTGTGGCGTAAAAACAACTCCTATATGCACACATGAGATTTCGAAATTCATCTCACATAGGACCTTATCGAGACAACAACGCACTGTAGTCATCTGTTGCGTCGGAGCTTCAGGCCCGACATTAGATGTTCTGATTAATCTACCACCACTTGATGTTTTCATCCAAGGGGGGCCTTGAATTGCCATTGAGAACTGTCGCAGTTACTCCTATCACTAAGTAGAGGGGACTGTAGGAGGCTGGTTGGACTGATGACGGACCACTTTCTATGGGTAAAGCACATGGAAAAGGTAGGCATCTCAGACAGTGTACTCTGCTCAGCTTGTGAAGATGAGGATGAGACAGCGAACTACTTCCTATGCGCCTGCCCCGCCTTCACTCGAATCAGGTTTGAGGTCTTTGGCACTGATGTGTTAAGACGCGACCAGCTTGGCTCCTTTGCGATCGGGTAGATTTAAAGAAAATCAGAAGGGAATCCGAGTGCAGTACAATAAACTTAATTGTATCTGAGTGCTATACTTGCTAGTCTGTCCCGACAAAAAAAAACAAAACAAAAGAAGTGCATTCGGATGCTCCTTAGGATTCTAAGAAAAAGTGGATTTATTATTATTTTTTCTTTTTTTTTAATAATAATTTAAAAATGCAATATTTCTTATAGACTATGAGAAACAGATTAATGCCAAACAATTCAATTAAAAAAATTCAACATTTTACTTATTTTGTTTTAATTTAGACAACATTTTTTTCATCCTTGTTTACTCCTCTTGGGAGCATGGGGTCTCGACGAGACGATTCCATCGGTCACGGTTGTTGTTTTCACACCGTCCACCATCCCATGAGATGTCGGCATCTGCTACTTTACGCAGCATCGACCTCTTCCAAGTGTTTCTGGTCGAGCGCGACCTCTGATCCCCAGAGGGTTCCAGTCCACTGCCTTTCTCGTGATGCTATCCGGTGGTTTTCTCAATGTGTGACCTATACATCGCCATTTTCACGTTTGATTTGCCTAACGATGGGTTGATTGGGATGTAGACAACATAACATTTCTTCAAGCTTACGAAGAAATAATTTTAGAGAAAACAAAGAAACTATTAGAGCATAGTTTTGAAGTAAATTTCGAGTCCCACAAATTTTAAAATATATAGTACAGTGGTCTGTGACAAGAAAACGGGCACACTTAATGCCACTGGAAAGGATTCAGCGACTCGCTGCTCTATGCATAACAGGAGCGATGAAAATTACTCCAACGGCGACGCTGGAAGTGATACTCAGCATGCCACCTATTGATCTTTTGGCGAAAAACCTGGCAGCGAAATCCGCGAGCACGTTAGTGGTAGCTGGAGTATTCACCTGTAGAACCTTCGATCATAGCTCAATAGGAAAGTGGAGTTCAAGTTGCACAGACTAGATGACTCCGTACTTCAATTGGGAGAGAAGGTTTCGCACTGCAATTGAAGAGGAGGGATGGCACAAAGGCATGAAGCCTGGCCTTAGAACTATTCACATCTACGCAGACGGCTCTAAAACCTTAGACGGAGTGGGAGCGGGCATTTACTGCTCGAAACTAGAAATTAGACAGCCTATCAAGCTGCCAGATCACAGCAGTATTTTCCAAGCGAAAGTTTTTGCTGTGGGGAAGGCCGCGGAGTCAGCCTACACTAGAACAAGAAAGAACTGAACAATTAATATATACGTGGATAGTCAAGCAACAATAAGGGCAATAAGCTCATATTGTATTAAATCCAAAAATGTTCAACGAAGCAGGCAGGCCATAGAAGGGCTAGCCGCAAAGGCTGCATATCCATTGGGTGCCTGGTCACAAAGACATTATGGGGAACGAAATAGTAGATGAGATAGCAAAAAGTGCTGTTGACTACCATTTGAACAAGAGAATGTCATACCAAAACCGCTAAATACAATATACAACGAAATGGATGACTACATGAAAAGGCAAGTGGAAGCTAGGTGGACTAATTTAACCACATGCAAAAAAGCAAAAGTAATGTGTAGAACTAACGACAAAAAACAGACTCAATTCGTAATTACGCTTACGCGAAAGACTGCAGAACTACTAAATTCGGTTGGCAACTACGTAATTGCCGATTTTTTGTTAGAAAATCAAGACAATTTTTTCATGGAACTAAATAACTTTATTCTGTAATGTATTACCCATTTTGATCAATGACCTTTTGCCACCTTTCAGACAGTATCACAATCCCACGTTCATAAAACTTCTGGTTTTTATTAGCAAACAACTGAATCAGGTACGATTTGACATCATCATCGTTATTGAAATGTTTACCATTCCAGGAGTTTTTTAAAGATGGAGACAAAAAGTAATCAGATGGTGCAAGGTCAGGACTATCTGGTGGATATGGCAAAACATCCCCACCAAGCTCCAATAATTTTTGTCGAGTGGTCAAAGATGTGTGTGGCCATGTATTGTCTTGATGGAATGCAATACTTTTCGATTTGTCAATTCAGGTCACTTTTCTTCAACTGCATTGTTTAATTTCGTTACTTGTTCAATGTAGACATCAGATTTGATCGTTCGGTTGGGTGGTAAGAGTTCAAAGTAGACAATTCTTTTGTAGTCCCACCAAACTGATGACAAAACTTTCTTTTGATGATCATCAGCTCTTGATGTTGCTTGAGTTGGTTCACCTGGCCTGCTCCACGATTTGTCCGCTTGATATTGTTTCAAACAACCCATTTTTCATTTCCAGTTATCAGTCGTGTTAAAAATGGATCATTTTCATTACGTTTCTTTAGCAAATTGTAGCTGCTAATGCGTTGCGTTAAATGCGTTTCTTTCAGTTCGTGAGGAACCCATGTATCGAACGTAGCCAAGTTGTTTTAAGTGATTTTCAAAGCATGTATGTGACTCATGAAGCTTCTCTGCAATCTCACGTGTTGTATGTGACTATCCGAATCTATTATTGTGACGAAAATGTTGCTTTTGATTTTCCATTTTTCAACGAACGCCAAACGAAAACTACGCAACCGATTAAAAAACTTTTTTTACTGATTGACAACTGAATTGCCATCTATGGAATAACGAAATGTGTTTTGCAATTGTACTACGTCTGCAAACGTAAAAATTCAACCGAATCCATCTATGAGTGAAATCCGCAATTACTTAGTTGCCAGCCCAAAATATTTAACACGGTCCCAACAACTCTGCTAACACTACGGACCCTTGTGGTCTTTGTGCGATCTATTCAGACCAGCCAAATATACCTAACCTAACCTTTTGATTTATTTTGATATAATATACCAAGCAATAATAATCTAATGGCTTGCGGGGGTTTTCGTAAAAGTTTTCTTGTTAAAAAAATAATTTAAAAAACCTGAAATCTTTGAAAAAAATAAAAATGTAAAATGTAAAAATGTAATCCCATTTTATGTGAATTTTGCGATTTGAAATTGAAACGTATTTTCTATTTATCGAAATTCATTCTTTTTTTTGAGTTGTGTACTAGCTCCGAATTTTCTGAATGCAAAAGCATCAGTGATTTCTCCTATGGATTTGCCAAGCAAGTATCACCAAAAGCTTGTAGAGCAAATAGCCAGCCATAAAACTACGTTAGTGTCCTATGATTAGATTTTCCTGCTGGGTATTTTTTAAATTATAAATTCATGCATGTCGTTGTACATTTGCTCAGTCGCCGGCTTAGGCGCTTTAATTCTTTTTGGCGTGCTCGCCGCGATCTCTGAACTCTTCGCATTGAATGAACTCTTGCCGAACTGTCGTTTACTGACTTCTATTTTATAATTTCCTATGTACAATCCGACGCACAAGTATGCGTAAATATATATGTATTACTATATTATGTCATGCAAATTAGTGTTAATCACTTATGCAAAGATACAAAAAACTTTCGTGCGAATATTATTTTTAATAGATCGCGGTGAGGCATTTAAAATAAGGTTGAAAATAATTCAAGTGACTGCTTATACTCGTTAAATTGAGTAGAAGTTGCCAGTGCGGAACTACTTTTATATGAGTACTTTTTTAGTAGCAAATTTAGAGAAGAGTAGGATAAAGACTAATTTGACTTAATTTCATTTTCACCAGCTGGTTACAATACAGAGCTCTATTGAAAAAGTAATTCCGATTTTTACATGCAGTAGTGTGCAAAGAATATGCCACCGGGGTAGGTTAGGTTAGGTTTTTTTGTTTTTTTCCTTGGTCTCTATGCGCTAAGTGCGTTTCGAGTAGTTTATTATTTCAATTAGTTTGTGTTTTAGTGCAAGTATTTTCATACATATGGCCAGTATGACATTTAGACAGATTACAAATATTTTTCCATTACATATTTTATAGTTAACAAAACCAACTGAAATAAATGCCTGCGATTGGATACAAGCAGTTAGATAGTTATTCCAGTATATTACTATTACGATTAAGACATGAGGCAAGAAGGTTTGAAGTATTGAAGTTTATTAAATTGTTAATCACTTTTTGATAAAATTTTTAAATGATGTTATCAAACTAGGTTACTTTAAAATTGGTTTAATATTAAATGCTGGAATATCATATTGTGCACAGAATGTTTCGTGTCTCTGTCGTGCACTGTGAAAGCGTGGGCAGCCGTGCAAAAGATGATGCATACTTTGCACAGTCAGTTGGTCACACGGGCACCAGTCTTCGTCAAAGATTTTGAATCGCTTTAAGTATGCCTTATTGAAACCATGGCCAGTAAAGAGCTATATCAATTCGAATGATATCCCAAAGAGTTGTCGGTATAGTTGAGTATATTAAACAATTGGGAAGAAAGTATTTGTAATGGAACCAGTGGTGTCGTCGGCATACTCCTGCTGCCATGACTCGAATATTTTAAGACGTATTTGCCGTATAGCATAGACAAAAGGAAATGCAGTGTATATTAGATCGACCCCTTGATCTGCAGCTTCTTTTGCCTGCTCAACTGCGCACTCGTTTCATTCAACTCCGATGTGTGATTTGACCCAGTAAAAGTAAATTGTGTGTCTCTGGTTAGGTTAGGTTAGCCTGGTTGGCAATAAGCCACGCATAGACATTTTGCTCCCTGGCGATACCAGACGGAGACCGATCTCTATGAATACTGAAAGTAGACATCATGTAGGATGTCAGCGGTTTTGGCGAATCTAAGGAGAGCTGAGAGATCCGCTTTTGAGATGTCCCACCAGACTCTCTAACAATGGGGCTCCCAGGCATTTTAAACGCGTTTTTAATACTGCCGGACACAGAAGGTATTCTAAAGCTTCCTCTACATCCTCTCTTCATTTCCTGTATTTGTCCGTGTTAGCAATCCCTATCTTGTATGTATGTGCAGCCCCTAGCTTATGGCAACTAAGTAATTACAGATTTCACTCATAGATGGCTTCGGTTGAATTTTTAGGTTTGTAGACGTAGTACAAATGTAAAACACATTTTGTTATTCGATAGTTGGCAATTCAGTTGTCAATCAGTAAAAAATTTCTTTTGATCGGTTGCGTAGTTTTCATTTTGCATTCGTTGAAAAATTGGAAATCAAAAGGAACATTTTCGTCATATTCTTCTTTTTTATTTCTGCAAAGGGAAACCACATCGCAAGCTCATAAAAACTTATGTGTTGTTTATGCGGTCGAAGTTTAATACACACAAATCATTTTTCCGTTGAGTACAGACTATTATAGCACAGTGTAACATACATTTGGGAGGCTCCACTTAAGTAAAGCTAAAATATCTTTAACCAAAAAAAAAGGTCAAAATCTGAGCATTGTGTAACTATGTAGCTAAAAAATATGAAAAGTATAATTATAAATAACGCAATGCACAAAGCAGACTTATTTGCCCTTGCGTAAATCACCAAGAAAGAGAAATTCCAGATAATTTCATTTAGTTTTTCCTGCAGGGTCATGTGTGTTTGCATGTTTATCGCACATACCCACACGTATGTCCGTATGTATGCCTCATTTAACTTTTTTTTCTCAAACATTTCATTGTGGGCTCACTTATGTTTGCTGTTGTTGCATTTCATGTGAAAGATCCGCTCTGTAAAAAGTCAACAATAGCAGCGGCAAAAGCAAAGTCCAAACTTTGAGCCGCACTCGCAATTAGTCAACGCGCAGCTCTGGCAACTTCATGCCGTTTGTTGATTGAAAGGCTTCTCACTTCGCCGGCTTCGTTGACCAATGTTTACTTTTATTACCGCGCTGTGGGATTTTTCTTGGTTTCCACTTACTTCTTTTTAATTTGTGCTATTAGTTGTGGCTGTTCATTTTTTTGTCGTGCTCGTATTACAATTTCAAGCCGAGGTGAAATTTTCAACTAAAAGCGTTTTTAAGTTAAGTCAATTTTTGAGTTTGTGTGCGCGCAGTCATTCCACGTAGCGGATTCTCTCCAAATTCAGTGGAATGTTTTGATTTCGCTTTGCGAATTGAATTGTAGTGCATGTATTGTATTTATTGGCACAGTGATTAATTTGGCGAAAATGTGTAGTGAGGCGAGATGGAAGCAGGAAAAGGTGAGTTAAGTTGATGGACTGCCAAATAGTGCAAGGGGCATAAGTGATGACGAAAATATGCATTTGTGTCTGTGCGAATGTATTTGAGTGCAATTAAGTAGTTATGTTTTTGGCTATGAGACTAAAGGGTACGTGCGAATTTATATACAGATGCACTGCCAATGTGAGCACAGACGTACGTATACCCACACCTAGAAATTTAATCATCATAAAGTTTTATTCGTTTACCCATTGCCGCGCAGCTTTTTTATAATTAAATTTTAACAAGTGAAGAAGTGTCTAAATATGGTGTGTAGAAATTATACAAACATCAAGAAATATTATACGAGGGTTGCTACTTATATTTCTGACGATCTTACACAAGTACGGATTATGAACGACCTTCACGGAATTCATCGGTGAGCGGCCAGCGACCACGAAAAAATTCATTGCGCCAGTTCTTGTTGTTGTTGTTTTTGTTGTAGCAGTTACTTTGCCCAGTTAGGGTAAATCACCGACCGTCTTGGTCTAGATCATCTAAAGGTTGGGTCTAGATCGAGAGGGGTGTTAGATGAGTAGGTTTTAACGGGCATGTGAAAAGATGCTTAGTGTCGTGCGGAGTGTCTTCACAAGCCGGATATATGTTTGGTATGTCGGATTCAATTCTGGATAAGTAGGAGTTTAACCTGCTACAATATCTAGATCGTAATGGTGCCAAGGTTACACGGGTCTCTCGGGGAGCTGGAGCCCTTCATCCGCTGTAGATGGTGGTTGCACTCCGATGACGGCATTCGGTGGTCGGGATCTTAAGAAGGCGGTAACAACGGTCTCCCGATGAATGTCGTTTATTGTCTGTCTAAACACTGTCTGGTCCAGTAAATGTCTGTTAGTTTTGTCCTGGATCTCGTCGGCGTAATTGAGGAGGTGTCTCTTGACGTGCCTGGGAGGCGGCTCTGGCTCAAGCAGGTGTCTGCAAGGGTGAAACCTGCGCTAGCACCCAAGCAGAAACTGTTTGCTGAGTAATTCATAGTGCTCCTTTACCGGGAGCATTTGTACCTCGTTGTGAAAATGTTGAAGAAAGGATCAGAAAGTAATCCGTCGCTGACCTAATAGCAATGTTTTGGCAAGTCTGGAGCTTTATCCACTGCGTGTCACTATCTCCAGGCGACCAGACAGGCGCAGCATAGTTTAGAACCGGCCAGCCAATTGCCTTAAATGTCGATAGCAACAGTTCTTTGCCTTTGCCCCAAAGTGCTGCCGGCAAGCGATTTGAGGACCTTGTTACGATTTTGGTCTTTAGTGGCAATTGCGGTTGTGTGCCACACAAATGAAGTTGGTTGCGAAATGAAGTTGGTTGCGGTCTTTAAGAAAAACGTATCACGAAATTCGTTATGTTTTTTTTTTTGTGGAAATAATCAATCAAATCAGTCGACAATTCAAAGGGTGCGGAAAAATTTCCAGAAACTGGTTCTGTCATGGATAGAAAGATGACTGTCAAACTGGACGTTCTGTTGAGAATGTTGCTGATGTAGTGCAAAATGTGGCTGAACAACTTTAACCCCTTGCCGTGCTTTAACTCGTGATGAAAATTTTGGTCCAGAAATGAATATGACGAGCCAGGCTAGTGAATAGATCGTCGAGCCAAACGTAAATATCACGAGGAGAGGTCGTGTACAGATAGTCTGATCAAACATAAACATCACTAGCCTTGATCGTGATTGAATGTTAGTTCCTATCTGTACGCCACCAGAGTTAGTCACGAGTCTCATAAATGCTATTGCAAAGTAGTTTTGTTGTTCTAATATATTTACCACGTGTTGACGCATAACATTTGGGCCCGAGCTTCGTCGATCTAAATGGCACGGCTAGGGGTTAAACAACGATACCGCGACGTTCTCCAGAATTAGGCATTCATGAATCGACTGTTTGACGGATTTAGACGCGCTCATGGTCGATATTTCAATGATGTCATTTAGCTTTTTAGTTCCTGAAGAATAAAATGATCACGAGCTTCAGATTGCTAGCTCATATTGCCCTGCACAAGCAAAATCACCCAAAGTCGATGGAAATATCTTTCATTATTATTGTCTTTAACTCTCTCGTCTTTCTATTTTATTTATTTATTTATATTTTTTTGTTGTTGTCATAGTCATACTATTTGCCTAATTTAGTCCAAAACAAATATTTGTAAATTCACAAATTCCCTTTATTCTGCGAATATTTCATTAATAGCTAAGCAAACACCAGACGAGTAAATTCACAGCCGAATAGTTGTTTAGGTGCAAATAAATAAAGTAAACTCAATTAAGTTGATTATGAGGATGAATTAGCAAATCAAGATCTTGTCTTTCTTTCTGTTCTTTCAATTATTTATATAACCAAATCTGCTTAACTTCAAACAGCACATCGATTCATTAGCTAGAACCTGGTTTTTGACAAGAGCAGATTGGCTGAATGCTCAGCAGATGCATACGCAGACCAGTCCTGCTACACGTCAATCATTGCCCACTCTGGAAGCAAACGCTTCTAAAATAGAGTTGGAGCTCAATTTAACTGGATTTATACTTTTGTTTGTTTATACAAATATTATAATCGCAATTGTCTTCATTATTTTTCAAAATACTGCGCGTCAACATCGACACACTTTTGTTTGCGTTTGAAATAACTTTCAATGCAGCTTTCCCATTGATTGCATGAAACGATTCCTCAGTCATCGTATGCCGCTAACCTTAGATTATATCTTTGACCTACAACAATAAAAAGAAATCATTGGGTGCATAGGCTGGACTATACAGGCAGATGACCCACCGATTTGATATTTCGAATTCACAAAACTTCACCTACCTAAGGCTATGTATCAGAGTTTGTAATTTCGAGATCGAGGTTTCGTCCGATTAGGCTCTTTTTTTTTGTCGGGACAGACTAGCAAGTACAGCACTCAGATCCACTTAAATCTATTGTACTGTACTCGGATTCCCTTTTTAATTTTCTTTAATTTTCCGACCTCCGAAGAAATCTGTCCATTCAGCTTAATGACAGGAGGATCTGCGGCAGTCGGTCGGACTTGACAGGTAACATAAGTTTTGTCCATCTGCAGCCTCTGTCAACCTGACCACCTCGCTTATTGATTGAAGTAACCCGTTTGCTAACCGTGGCTTTGATGGCTGCAGAAGGAAGTGGCAGAACGGGGTCCGGCCTCAGAGCCCATCCTAGTTAAAGAGTCGCTCGCAATACGCACGTGTCCCGGGATATCATCAGGCTATTATGTCTACCGACATAGTTCAGCCTGGATTTACAGGACTCGACTACCCTTGAAGTGGTTGAAGGGCTATCTAAGCCCATGAGCTCAGCTTTGCTGTAGCGGCAGACACATAAAGATTTGCCTCTCCATCTGTTTTCCACAGCAAAGTTCATCCCTTCTTGAATAGCATACACCTCCGCTTGAAACATAGATGCATTCCATGTAGATCCCAGAGCCGAAGCCGTGCTTGGTCCTGAAGCCATCCGCAAAAATGCGAAAACAGTGTTTTCCGGGCTCATTTTCTCAGTTTGCCCCAACTAAGCCTCTGACAGCACCACTCTGTATCTCTTGTCAAGCACGACTCTGGATGGCATGGTGTCAAGGGGCATGGCGAGGATCGTTGGATCGAAAATATTGGAGTTATAAACGTATTCAAAATAGTTGTTGCACAAATAAATTTCTTTACTGCCTTAATAACAATTTTTGTTCTACAAACTGAGAAAGGCTAGATTTTAAAACTCATTCACAAATGTAAATATTACTTATATTTTTAGGAAAGTCCGTTCAAAATTTATTGAAGAAAAAGATATTATTTATTTACTTACTTCTATTTATTTTTTTTTTCTTATTTATTTGCATATGTAGCGAATTAAAATTTTAATTTTAATTTCATTTAAAATTAAAACTTCATTTAAAATTAAAACTAAAATTAAAACAGAATTAAAATTAAAATTGAAATTAAAATTAAAATGATTTAGTACCCATAAATTCAGAATTTTAACTTCAAAATGGAACATGAACAAGATTCTAAATCCGATAGAACCGAATATATTAACTTTTGAAAGTAAGATCACAAAATTTTCAAAATATCAAACCAATCCATTTTCCAAAATATAAAAAAAATAGTCGAAGGTATCTCTTCTTTTCGATATAAAGCCTGTAAGTACATTTTTCTGTTGATTTTGTTTACTTTGCTCGGTTGGCTCGGTTGGAGGAACTCATTTGAATGCAATTACGCTCCATATTTAATGAGATGGTTTACTTTTTCCACAAGAACAACAATGCGTCAGTGCTAAATGTTACTTCAATGGGCATTATTAACCTCTCGCTCAAATTCTGCCACCACTATGTAGAAAACGATTAACGATAACATTTACTGTTTCTCATGCAGAGTTGCAATTTTTGCTGCCAACTTTGGAAAACATTACTTTAGCGTTCCCAAGCTTAATAAAAGATAAACAAAGTGAGGCAATGTCGTCAACACTGGCTTTGCGCTATAAATAATAAGCGAAATTGCTTCAATTTCTACATAAGTATATGTATGTATATACACATATATAAGTAATAATACAAATTCAATAACAAAATATTTCTCTCTTCTTCGAGTATAAACGCAACAGAAGCACTGGTTCAACTACCACCTTAGAATCGATCGCTCTCTCTCTGCTTTCTCTTATGTATTACCCGCACCATACTTTGTATCAGAAGTATGAGTACTCGCTGCAAATATGTACATTTCTGAGAGCACTTGCACAACACTCAATATAGCTACCAACAAGCATACTTATACGTGTATCAGAGTGTAGAGAATGCAAAGGTGACCACATACATGAGCCGCTACTTTGTTCTTGTACTCATATTCTACCATTCATGCCCATATACTCTGGTGCAAAATTTTATATGTAGATATGTAGGTAAAAACGTGCATTTCTATCGATAACACTGAGCATGATTTCTCTGTCGGCGAGCACACAGTTTGAGAATAATTACCACCGCATTCGGTTGATTAGTGATTTGATTTGCGCTGAGTGAACAGTGAAATTTAATAAATAAATACTTAGCAATCTAAAAATTGAGAATGAGTTTACTGTCATCGGCTACACACTAAGTAGTGTCAACAATTCATTTTTTATATTGCGATTTGTACTCTTTTTTTTCGTGTGCAGTTGTTATGATTAAATATAGCCAAAGTCTACCTATTGGCTAGTTGATATTTAGTGTTAATCGTTAATAATATTTACATAGTCGGCTCAGTTGTTTGTTATACGATGAGCAGTAAGGGTGAAATCAGACGCCGTGTGATGACACCTAATCCGAATACGCACACCACCGATCCGCTGCTGCAGCAACGCAGCGCAGACTTCCGAGTAAGTATTGCTGCTGCATTTTGTTAAGCGATTTTTGCGCGGAACTGCTTGAGTGATTGCACGCTTATAGAACAGAGGAAAAATAACGAAAATTTATTTAAAAATATATACATATAGAGATGTGCATATGTGTATGTAAGCGAAGTGAGTGGTCAAAGTGCAAAACAATAATTTCTTAATTAATTTGTGGCAATAAAAAAACACTTTATAGACCCCGATTTGCATAAAAAGGTGAAAAGTAAACAAATACGCTTCCCGCTGCTCAATCACAACACCCACCAGCCCATCATTTGCACCAGCAACTAATTGAACTGCTGGCAATGCTTTGTATTTAGATATTTTAAATATTTGTAGAAATCTAAATGGAATACTCAAACATGATGCTAAGGTGTGAATTAAAAAAAAAGAAAAATGTGTTAGTAATAATATACAAATATAAGGTCAAGAAATGTTTCGACTCTTTGGGAATATTCACCAAAGTGATTTGTTAGTGAATGAATAATCACATTCATGTATAAACATAGAAATTTCAGGTTGCCAATTTTACATGGATTATAAAATGAGCAGCAGTCTTAGCGAAGTTTAGCATTCGCAAGTATACGAGATGTTTTTAAAAAACATATCCAATCTTGAACTTATCTAACACTAAACTACCAGAGCGGTCTAATGACCGCTTTTGAGATTTTGATCAAAATTATTAAATTCCAGTTCTTGTATTTTTCTTGAACTTATGCACGACTTTTTCTATAATATATAGCTGTTTAATTTTTCAATATATATTTCTCTTCTTTCGTTTTTCCTGATAATAATATGTACTCTACCGTTGACTACCCTGTCTACGGTGAGGCTAGCGATCATTCAAATAAGACTACTTACTGCCTCTGTACTCGGCATTACAAGTAAAGGGTGGCTAAGCTTGAAGGGCCGGTGTTGATTTTGGATAAAGTACAATTTTTTCAGGAAATTATTGTCATTTTTCCTTATTATGATAATACTGGTCCGGCTCAATTACGTATGGAACAAAATATTGGCCAAATAGTCGCCGCGGCCTCGGCGGCACACCACCATCCGATAGTCCAAATTTTCGATGACGCTGTAGCATAATTGAGGTTCTATGCCGTTAATATGCCGAATGATCTCATCCTTTAGCTCTTGAGTTATTGCTGGCTTATCGACGTACACCTTCTCTTTCAAATAAACCCAAAGAAAGAAGTCCAGCGGTGTCAAATCACATAATCTTGGCGACCAATTGACATCGCCGAGACGTGAGATTATTCGGCCATGAAATCCGCGACTAATTTCGAGCTCGCCAACAACGCGCCCAGGACTCTAATTGCCACTTGGCTGTCAAAGTAAATGTTTACCTCCCTCACAGTAGTAGTTTGAGTAAAAAGGAGTAAGCAATCAATCCACTGTTGCTTTGATTGCAGCTACCTCCACTTGGAAAACACTACAGCGCTACGGTTTGAACTTAAAGGGGAGCTCCTCGCAGAATACTTCTCAACCAACTCTTCCGTCTAACTTCGAGACATCCGTAAACATGTCACCATACCCTGTCTCCAAAAGATGTCTCTCTAACCACTCCTTCCTTGAGGGAGTATGAATGGAAGAAGACCGCTCGGATCCAGTGCGGATGTGCATTGCTGAAAAAAAAGATTAGAAAATTTTAAGAAAATGTACGCCCTGTGAGGAAAAAGTTACAAATAGCAAAAAATTTCTTATTACCACTTGCCTTTTAAAATAAGAAAAATAAATAAGTAATTGGCGCGTACACCCTTTTTTGGGTGCTTGGCCGAGCTCCTCCTTCTATTTGTAGCGCGCATCTTGATGTTGTTCGACAAATGGAGCGACGCACAGTTTTAAGCCGACTCCGAACACCAGATATTTTTTATGGGGAGCTTCTTCATGGAAGAAATACACTCGGAAGTTTGCCATTATCTGGATAGGCGCTACTCCTATTAGAAAAAAACGTTTCCTATCACTTTGCTCTTTCATGCACGGACATTCGAACCTACGCACTCGCGAAGGGTATTCACGCACCAACCGATTCCACTAGAGAGGCCGCTGCATTTTAAAATGCTCCTCTAAAAACACGAATACAATTTTTTGTATGAATTTTTGCTCTCTTAGTCTGTAAATGGACTAATTTTCGTTGAAATATACAAACTGAACTGAAAGGATCTCTAAATTTTAAAATAGAGAATTTTTTTTTCCAAAATTGCAAAATTTGATTCAATATCCATGGTAGGTTGTATGCACTCCTTCACCTCGTTTCGAACTTAATATCCCATAAAATGGGTCTCACAAAGCAGCTGAAGCTTCTCGTCTGTAATGATCCCGATAAGGACATCCAGGGGGTAAGAGTTCATGAAGCTGATTCAAGTTTTCCACATTAATATATTTCCTGCAACTTTTATCTCTAACTCTACGTAACTGGTACTGCTGGAAGCAACTTTGGTGGTTCAGCAAAGTTAACCCGTTAAAAAACGTCATTACTGCTCTCTTTCAGGTTGGGGAATATGAAAAAGAGACAAGGGATGCTGTTAGAGCTGGTTTATGAACCTGTTGTTGTTGTTGTTGTTGCTGTAGCAGCATAAACATTCCCCATACATATGCGAGGAATGCTGCTGAAGTGCCAGTCCTTGGCCGGATATAAATCCGGATCGTTCCGGGTACGTAGAACCGACTGTCGTGCGACCAGTTATTATCGGCAAGTTCGGTCCAAACAACGAAAATGAATAGCCACCACCATTGTATGATGCCAGCATAGGTTTGTCCAAGGGCTGCCTATTCGGCTGGAACATATGAACTTAGGAACATGATTGAAACCTCGAATTTATAAAAAAAGTATTAACATTGCCAGCATTCGCTAAAAACTACTGCCATTAATCAGCTAATGGAATTTGAAAGAAAAATATTTCGAAACATATACGGACCTGTAAAATAGCAAGACGGCACCTATCGAATTAGATATAATCATGAGCTGGTACTATTAGCAAAAAACGAAACTGTGATAAGATGTAAAACAAATTTCAGAGGATACGATGGCTCGAACACGTGTTCAGAATGCCCAAGGCAGTTGAATTACGCCCTGTTAGAGGCCGAATAAGAGGACGTCCCAGAAAGAGATGACTCGAAGACGTGGATGTTGACCTTCAACAGCTAAAGGTGCGACGGTGGAAGGAAGTAGTCTTAGAGAGAGACAGATGGCGCAAAGCTTTAAATGAAGTAATGGTTTACCAAGATCTGTGATGCTAAGAAGAAGAAGGAGAAGAGGAAGCAATACTTTGCGTGTTCTTCTTTTTTGTTGTTGTTTTTTTATACACTTTTCATTTAAAAGTAAGCTGTTTTCTTTTCCTTCAGTTACGCTCACATTTTATATATTTTTTTATCAGTTTTTTCAATCAGTTCCAAAATAATTCCGTCAAACCTCGCCTTTAATTCTCACTCCCCTTAGAAACGATAAGTACAAAAACTACCCATATTTTCTTCAACCAAACATCAGAAGTATGCATCATAAATTACCTTCAAGCACTACAAGCTGCCTCCTCCCATATACCGCAAACGCTCATGAATCCGCCCACAGTCTTATCGTTATTTTTTCACTGATAACATCGATAAGCCATTAAGGACTAGACTTTTATTTTTAGTGCTCAAAAACATGTACATACCTACATTAGGGTGCCTTAGCAAAAGAAGTAGAGGAAGAAGAAAAATTTAATATTTAAGACTTTCTCTAAAATATTTTGGAAAAATATTCAGATTTACGTAAGTTGGACCAATTTGAAAGTATCAACAAAAATCAAATTTTTATAAATATAATTAAGTTTAAAAAAAATTGTTCAGGAAAATCATCTGAAATCATAAAAAAGTAATAACCTTAAAGGGTTTGCATAAAAATTGTTTTGAAAATTTTCCAATGGAATCAAAGGAACGGAGGTGTGCTGATGAACGATAGTTTTTCAAGAAATAAAAAGGGTGTGAATGATGCCTTGTTATCGCGCCAGTGAAGAAGAAGAAGAGTAATACCTTAGAAGTGTAAACTCGTTATTAGCTGAGTTATTCATGTTTTCTTTGAACCTTTCTTACAATAGAAGGCAAGAGAGAAATAAGACAACCAAAAGATACAAGTTGGGTTAAATTAGCAAAGTTATTTAATCACTCAATATATCTTCACTATATTCCAAGCCTGTGGAAAGTTGCAGAAATGATTATAAAGCCAAAACCGTGGAAAGATCTTATTTCCTCATCCCGATCAATCTGGTTCCTGCCTCAAAATGGCACACTGTTTGAAAGGTCCATCCTCAACTGATTCACATGAATTTGGCTTTCACTTTAAGCGCTCAGCCATCGACCAGATGCACAGAATCACAGCTGAAATAGAAAACTATTTTGAACAAAATAACCTGAAGATCTGTAAGGTCGCTGAAGAAATAAAAAAAGCAGAAGCCCACTCACTCAGGCTTCAAAGGCTTCATCCGAATTAAACCACTTCATCTGGCATGACGAATGTTAGGTCAAGGAAGCGAAAATGTCTATGGGAATGTATTCCAAAATTGTCTTTATGTTACCAAAATTACACTGCTCGTTAGTTTATTTACAACCAGTTGGAAAAAAACAACAATATAAGGCAAAAAAAGTCGTCAAAAACCTCAATACGTTGATCATTTTTTTAATATTGTTGCAAACCTTTTAAGCTAAGGTGATTTTTTAAAATTAATTTTAAAGTGAAACTTCTTAGGCGTCGATGGACTAGCGAGAATGGAGAGTAAAATTTCAAGGTCATGCAACGTTTTGGGCATTTTCGTTCCGCGAGAGAGAAAAAAGATATAACGTAGAGGAAAAGGAGAGAGAGAGAGCTATTCCTTATATACCTGTATATATACACTTAGGCTATTTTTCCTGAGTTTTTCCTTGTGGTTGCTAATTTCTGGGAGAAATAACACTGCCTACTTTTTGGCGCTTGTTTGTTGATGCAAACTTGTAGGAAATATATTTTTGGTGCCTACTTTTTGGCGTTATATTTCCTTGGTGCCTAATGTATGGGACGTTTTTTGGACCCAATTTTTTTGGCGTTTTTTTTGGTGCCTACTTGGTGCCTGGCTAGTGCTTGTGCGTACTATAAAGTGCTATCCATTCCGGCGACGGATTTATGGGTATTGCCTTGCGGTAGTTTGTGGCTGCGTTTGTGCGGGTAATAAACGCTCGGAGTAGTGCGCGTTGTTGCTACGATTTGTGTCCGGCCTTTACCTACACCGGTCGACCCTTCTCCGTTCTTTGTAAATTTTGTCTATTTGTATTCTCTGCAAATGTTGGGGATTTATTTAGATATATATTCTTTCTCTCTCTCTCATTCTCTCTCGGATCTCTCCCTCTTTCTTTATCTGGGGTGAAAGTTTCACTTTTGTTATGTGTACTCCGCTACATGCACTTTTTTTATTTTTTATTTATTTTTTTTTTTAATTAAATTAAAATTTTGACAAATTAATTTTATTTGTTAAAAACTCAGACTTCTTTTTATTTTACGCTTAAGCTCCTCTATAATTTCAGGTTTTTTTTTACTAATTTGATGTATTTATTTTTATTTTTTTAATTAATTACAATTTTTTCAAAATAATTTTATTTATGAAAAAACCCGATTTTTTTTAATTAAATTAAATTTTTACAAACTAGTTTTATTATTAAAAAAACATTTTTTTTTTTGTTTTACGCTTAAACTCTTCTATCATTTCAAGTGATTTTTTCTTAATATAGATAATTTTACAGTTTTTTTTTAATTAATTAAATTTTTTAGAAATTAATTTTATTTATTAAAAAATCCATTTTTTTATTTTTAGCTTAAACTCTTCTATAATTTCGGGTAATTTTTTCAAATTATTTTTTTTTTATTAAATTAATTTTATTTATATAAAAAACACAATTTTTGAAGGTACTTTCCCATCAATTCTGTTCACGTTAATCTTTGCACATAAAAAATTGAGAATTCCGATAGAAAAATAGTACGAATTTTGTATACAATGAATGATGCACCCTAATGTACATATATACATATGTGATTTCGGCTCTATAAGTATGCGCTCTGTTGCTCCCGTTTTTGCAATATAAACATCCATTCTGACAACAAATTCATTTGTAACTCTTTTGAATTTGCAGTTGCACGCTAGGAGATTTAATTGTCATGCAAGTTATGTGTGCAAATAAATATGTGTATCATTTTTTATGAATTACGCTGACAAATTTTATCAAGCGACTAACCTAAATTTGTGTGCGATATCAGCTGGTTGAATCATGGCAACACATGGAAATGATAAATCAAATACATGGATTATTATTTTTATTCAAATATCAGCACGAATGCTATTATTACACACCTTTTGTTCCAAGAATACCCGAACTTTTAGCTATATTTTGGAAAATTGTTTAATATGACAAGCCAGCTCACCAATGCCATACTGTGAAATACTCTCTAGTCAAAACAACCACTTCTGCACTACCTTGGTTTGCTTTGCAGCTGAAGTAATTCACTTTTTTAAATGCTAGCAATTGGATTTTTAACATGACTGTGTCATACGAAATGTCGAGTTAATGAACTACCAGTTGATGAACTAGTCCATTATGGTCAGAAAAAGACCTAGTCCAACTTGGTGCAAAAATCATAAGCGCGTTGACCGAGTTGACGAAATAAATAAAAATTATTACGAATTAAAATACTAGGCTGTTCAATAAGTTTTGCGGTTCGATAAGAGGGGCCTGCCGAAATTTTTTTTTTGTTTTGTTGGAGAGATGGGTTGCTAAACTTAAAAGTGGTCGTACACACCTTAACGTCCAAAACCAGCAACAGAGCAGAGCTCGTAGAAAAATACAGGATACCATATTGGATTTAAGGATTTAGTAGAAGCCCTAGGCATCTCATTGGGCAGTTTAAGCAATATCTTGGCTGAAGTATTGGGTTTCTGAAAGCTCTGTGCGCAACGGGTGTCGCATTCGTTAAGGCCGGCGGGCCAATTAAAAGGTCAAAAAAATCAATTTTTTTTTTCCTGAAATCAATAGCTTAGATATTCAAGAACATGAGACACAAATTTTCAGAGTTAAATTCCAAGTACTTGCAGAGCTACAGAGCCGAGCGTAGTGCGGCGTCGAGCAACCGTGCGCTTATTGTTGTAGTGTATTGTTTCTGTGTACGTCTCTTTGAAGCGCGTTTTCTCGGCTTTTCATTTCCACGATTTTACCTAATTTATGTACATGATTGCAAAAAAACTAAACGAGCTATCCATTTCATTCAAAATGCGTTATCTTCAGTATTGTTTTCTCTTCTATGTGAACTAAAAAAACATCCAAAAACTTTTTTTAAGCGACTTTTTTACCCAGTTGAAGAGTTTTTTTTTCCTTGAAACACCACTTTTTTTCTACCTTCCCCAAAATTTCGAATTTTACGTGTTTCTCCCAATTTTCTTAGTTCACATCGAAGATAATTACATCAAAATTAATAATCTTTTTTTTTTTTTGTTTTCAGATGAAAATTGCAAGTTGTATCTTGTACAGAAGTTGGATACTTCAGTGGCAAGGCGCTCTGGGAATCTATTGATAACTCGGCTTACAATATATTGTTGGAGATTGTACAAATTTTTTTTTTTAGTTCAAATATATATTAAACTATCCCCAAAACTTCATTTGGCTAATTGTTTTTTTTCTCATCCTACAACGCTTCGCGAAAACTACTGAATTTAGGACATCTAATTGGCCCGCCGGCCTTAAGAATGGAACAAAAACTCATTCGCATGCAACTTTCTTCACAACATTAGGGGGTCCCGGTGGTCTAGAGCTCGAAAATTGAGGGTATTTTCGGGAACTTTTTTTAACAATAAAAAAAGCAAAAAATGATATTTAAATTTTGTAAGCTTTTTATTTAACTTCTTTTACATACAAAAATGAAATTTAAATTTTTTTTAATTTTAATAATTTAAACACTGGCGCTGAAATTGACCGTTCCGCAAACTTGGACCTCGACGGTGTTGTTCATTTTGGCTCAGCTATTTATCTGAAATACAAAAACCAAAAATATATATTAATCAGTATGACAGTAGCTATGTCCCACTACTAGAATACAAAAAACAAATTTGCCAAAATGGCGCACTTTTGAATTTGACACTCTAAAAGTCGGGGTTTTTCAATTTTTTAATAAAGAGAACACGAAATAATTGAAATAATAATAAGATTCTGGTATGGGCGATAGCTATTGATGTTGTGAACAACATATTAAAATTTCAGACGAATCGGTTGAGGGTTTTTTTTTTTGGACAAAACCAGGCCGAAAAAAGTCGTTTGAGTTTAAAGTTTAGATACAGGAGCGCGCGGACCGCTCTCTACCTAGTTAATAGGCTGTAGCAGCTATAATATTGGGAATTTCCGCATAAAAATTTCACAGTATATTCTTAAGGGGGGAAACCGGTTTAGGAGGCCAAAATGTTTGGTCTTTTTCGAGAATTTTTTGAACAAAGAAGGAATAATCAGAAATTGTTTAAGTTTAGAGGATATTTTATTTATATTCTTAGGTACACTTTTAAATTTTTTTGAAGCTATTTCCGCGGGAGATAGTGGCGTTAGAGCGTGCTTGTTTCCTAAGAATATGGGCACGACTCCGATCCTTCGGTAAGCCTTTCCTACAGCAAATTAAGGAGATCGCAGACATCGAGATAAAGGATTTGCTGCTATACTTGGACCTCACTAAATGGATCTGACTTGGAAACAAAAAAAAAACAAAAAAACAACATCACCATCACACGAGATAGTGGTAGTAAAACGGTGCCCTTCACTAATTAGGAGCATTTCAGCTCAGAAATGTTCAACCACCTCAACAACAACAAACACAACAACAACAATACGAACCTAATTGTGGTAAAAAATATTGAAAATTGCATGCTTTTGAGGCGCTTGAACACAAAGTAGTTTTTATAGCATATTTTTTCATCTATTTTGCTTAAAAACGCATATTTTAAATAATAATATAATCGCAGAATAAGGTTCATATAGATTAGGATTAAATAAAGAAAAAATCCCGAAGAATTTTAGAACGATTGGCTGATAACTTTTTAAGCTAGAACTGCCACCAGTTGATAAAAATTGTTTCGAGAAAAACATCGAGCCGACTGGCAGTCACTTAAGTGCTCATAGAATCACGAATAATGCGAATTTCGCTTTAAAATTTTTACTACATATTCTTGAGTAGTTATACTAACGAGTTATGCAATAAAAAGAAAATCGATTTTTTGATCGATCTAAACCGGTTTCCCCCCGATTCGATTTTTTTTAATTTCTAGACCACCGCGTCCCCTTAAAAGCGCTTTCGAAAGTGGATACAGTGGATTTTGTGCGTCGATTCATCACTATGGATAAGACTTTGGTCTATCACCATGATTCTAAAGCAAAACAAGAGACTGAAGAGTGGTGTGCTTCGGATTCTTCGGCTCCGAAACGCGCCAGCTTCAATTTTTTTAGGATGCGAAAGCAATTTTGTTTGTGGATTGCTTGCAAACTGTTGAACCACTAAATTCTGAACATTCCTTTTAGACCAACTGTAGGAAAAAATTCGTAAAAAAATACCCAGTTTGCCAACGTAAAAAATTATTTTTCATCAGGACAATGCACCGTGTCACAAGAGCATTTTCACGTTCCCACGACAGTCGGTTCTACGTAACCGGAGTGACCCGGACTTATATCCGGCCAAGGACTGCCACTTCAGCAGCATTCCGCGTGTATGCAGGGGGCTAAAATCCACGAATCCATGCAATGGCTAAAATCCATGAATTAAAGTTCGAATTGTTGGTGCCTCCACCGTATTTACCAGATTTGCTTCCTAGTGACTTCTATTTCTTTCCAAACCTAAAAAAATGCATGCGTGGAAAGTGTTTTTTATCAAATGATGAGGCCATTACAGCTGTGGAAGCGTATTTTGCAGCCCTTGTTGTTGTTGTTGTAGCAGTAAGTTGTTACAGCCCTTCCACATTCTCACTACAGGTATGAAAATCATAAGTTGGCATCTCGTTGGAAGAAGTGTACTGATGTTCAGGGAGACTACATCATAAAAAAATTTATTTCACGCCATAAATTTGTATATTTTCTTATTCGGCTTGTTTTAAACTTTTTTGACGGTGTACATCATAATTCCCAACAGAGGTCTCTGAAAATAAAAAACTAATTTGTTTAAGCAAATGTTTCTTGAACTATGATGATGGGATGATTTTTTACGATTTTTTTATTTTATCGAAGAACTTTGAGGCCAAAAAACCGACTGTCGCTAAAAAAAAAGAACCAGGTAACAGAGTCCTCTGAAAAAAAAATTATAATACATTTGTTAAAGCAGATATTTCTCAAAGTATGACTTGGAAACCAAAACACCAGTTTTCGTTAAAAAAATCAGCTAAATTAATATTGCACGATTATTAATTTTTAAATAAACAAAAAAAAAACTCTCAAATATAATAGTGGAATTATGTAAAAAAAAATGATTCGAGGGTCCTTTTCAAAAGGTTATATCCATAAATCGGTAGAAGCTCAAGTTCTTAGCTATAATAGAAATATGTTAACTTCACGTCCAAAGCCGAAAAAGTCGGGCCAGACCCGGGTGCCTAACAGATGGTTAAAGCCGCGAAGGTGTAGAAACGAGGTCTCGAGCAACGGACACTCAAATACTCAAAGGTTAGGTTAGGTTGGTATGGTTGCCCAAGGAATGACTACACTTGGACGAAGAAAAAAATGGATTCGTTCTTTGTGGTACCATTATGAAGGAGGTGAGGTGAAAGAGAAAGACCGATGGGATACAGAGAGAGGGCGGGGAGAGGTGGTGCTGGGATGGTTAGGAGCGTGTGGATTACGAACGATGAGCTTTGTGCTGCTGATGAAATTCATCAGATTTTTAATGTCAGCGCCAGCTGTATCAGCAGGTGTAGCAAAGAAGTAAGTGTCAAGATGCCTGGATCTTAGTCCCGCCAGAACAGGGAGAAAGGAGAAGTGCTGAGAGGTTCTACCTCATCCTCCAACGCTCGCTGAGTTGGCGCGATGCCCATCTTTCCAAGAGCAAACCGCAGGTAGTCAGGGGGATCCGAATTCTCTCCCTTCGCAGTGAAATCACCTTACATGTCCCTTGTCTAGCCAGCTCATCCGCCACACTGTTTCCTGCAATGTCACTGTGACCAGGAACCCAGTTGAGGCTTATGGCAAAGAATTCGGACGCAGTCGAAAGTGAGGTCAAGCATTCTTTGACCAGTTTCGAATGCACGGTCACTGACCCGTGGACCCTTATTGCCGCTTGGCTGTCGGAGTAAATATTTACTTTCTTGACTGTTAGTACGCAGTTGAGCAGCCAATTAGCTACCTCCTTGATTGCAGCTACCTCTGCCTGGAGCGCACTGCAGTGGTCCGGTAACCTGAATTTGAGTCTGATGGGGAGCTCCTCGCAAAAGACTCTTCCGCCAATCTTTCCTTCCAACTTCGATCCATCCGTGAACAAGTTCACCAGGCCTTGTCCCTAAGTGTAGCCCCCCGTCCACTCTTCCCTTGACGGAATATGAATGGAGAAGGTTCCGGTTGAACAAAACGAGGGTATACACTGATCCGTTCACAAAGGGATGAACTCGAAGTTTCTAAGGACGCTTGAGTGCTCATAAGTGAGGTTAAGCTTATAGATCGAGCCCCTCAGTCTAATTGCGGTACGTGTAGCCTGCGATGTCTACGGGTACCACATTTAACATTGCGTTGAGCGCCAGAGTAGGAGTCTTTCGAAGCGCCCCACTGATTCCAATGAGGGCCGACCTCTGAACTCTCTCCAGCTTCTTCACAAATCGTCTTCTCTAGTGAGTTTCACCAGACTATGACTCCATGTAACAACTTTTTTGTAAATTTTCTTTTGATAAACCGAAAATTTTGACATAATACTCTGGAGATGTTAAGCGTTCATTTAAAAGAAACGCAGAAACTAAATACCGTACTTTCCCTTCCTTAAGTTTACTGAGCACTTAACACAAAGACTAAATACCTCACTTTCCCCTCCTTAAGTTTGCTGCGCACTTAACACAAAGACTCAGTGGTATCACAACGGACCTACGAAAAGTCTAAGTGTCTCTTTGCGAACGCCACCCTACCCACCTACACAAAGACTAAATACCTCACTCTCCCCTCCTTAAGTTTATTGAGCACTTAGTACCGAAAATGTTAACAATGAAAAAGCATTTATATCTCAAACATATTTATGGGCTCTTGAACTTTAAAAAAAGATTGGGATACAGTAGCAAAATTATTTCAAATCTTATCAGTGGTACGCATAGTTCAGGCACAGCTGCAATGTGAAAGAATAAAGTAGGCCGATTGTGTAGCAAATACATGTTTATGTACTATATGCCACACTCACACACACACACGCATGTGTAACTTCGAGCTTCTCCTACAATTTATGGCTTACACCTTGATCGAGTCGCTTTACAAGTGGCTGTTTTTGTGCGAAGCTTTCTCAACGCAGATATGCATTCGAAGGTCTGCCATGGCCCAGAATGGTAGTTATGATATTACAACAAAAATTGTATACAAATTTTTAACATTGCCCACTCGCAAGCCAAAGTCTACCAAAACACCAGATAAGATAAACCATAGAATTTATGACAAATCGATTATAACTCAATGCCATGCAGACTGCGTAGAGTAAGTCAAGTGCACGAAAAGGGTAGGCCGCATCAAGGTTAGTAAAGCTACACTGCACAACATAATGAGAATTAATTAATTAAATATAAAATAGAAATTCATTAAATATAACATAAAAATTAATTAAATATTAAATAAAAATTCATTAAATAAATAACATATTTCAAAGCATTTTTTAGCTTCATTCAAATCCTTCACTCTAATTTATTCTCCATACAAACGACATTTTTTACAGACAAGAAGCTGTTGGCAGCGTATCTTCGTTGATCATGGCAAAATCAAGTGGTATTGGGCGCCTGTTTTCCTCTCCTTTTGGGTGCTTCTGTATTTCTTCATTTCCATACCCGCCTATCATCGCTTGCCCAAGCCGATTAATATAGCGGACGAAGCTCGTTATCCGGATCGTTTCATAGCGGAGAGAGCGGAACAAAATCTGATCAAACTCGTAGAGCTGGGACCACGCGTGGTGGGTAGTGTAGCAAATGAGCAAAATGCTATCCAATATTTCCAGGAAAAACTGAAAGATATTCAAGCCGGTGCAAATCCTTTACTTGAAATTGAAGGCGATGTGCAATTGGCTTCCGGTAGCTATTGTCACTGGGACATGGTCAACATGTATCAAGGCATACAGAATTTCGTAATTAAAATTGGCCCCAAAGACACGAATAGCACCTCGTATTTATTGGTAAACAGTCACTTCGATTCCGTGCCGCATGGGAAAGGTAGGAAAATATTATTTTGCGCAAGGAATTTAGTGTACGAAATTTTTCGTTTAAAATTATTGTAAAAATTGAAAAAATTTTTTTGTTGCTTTTCTCTCAGGCGCTGGCGATGATGGCACAATGGTGGCCATTATGTTGGAGACCGCACGCGTAAGTCAGTTGGATTTATTTTATAATTTAAAAAAATACAGCCATGGACAGATAAATAGCACAAATGTGAACCTTATAAAATATGTTAAGTTAAGTTTTTAGTATGAAATCTGCTTTGATCAAATAAATTGGTTTGTTTACATTTATTACCGTTATTAAGCTTATATATATTTGTGCGAGGAATTTGCCGTTTTTTTCGATGGAATTTTTCGCATTCTATTTTATTTATACTTATTGCTGTTTTCAAGTGCTTAATTTAGTTAAGAAAGATTCATCCTATCTAAGCAAAAAAACGGAAAGAAAACCAAAGCCGCGAAAAACTGAAACTTAAGGGTACCCGGTGGTCTAGAGCACGAAAATTTCATCTATTTTCACGATTTTTTTTTTTTGCCATTAAAAATTTTAAAAACGATGTTTCAACTTTTCGAGCTTATTAGTACGTTTATTTAGCATACAAAAATTTTTTTTTTTACTTTGGAACAATATTTATTATTATAAAAATGCCGCTGAAGATGACCCTCTCGAAAAATCGAACCCGGACGACATAGATGACTTCGAGACTTCTCATCACATCTGAAACACAAAATTCAAGAAGATTCTTAATCAGAAAGAGTGCAGTTATGGTCGGAACTAGAACAAATCGAAAAAATGAAAAATTGACAAAATGGCGCACTTTTGAAAAAAAAAGTTCGTAAAATCGGGTTTTTTCACTAGTTTTCTAGTTTTAAAAATAGGAAATTATTTAAATAAAATTATGATTCTAGTTCCGACGATAGCGATACATGTTGTGAACAACATATCCAAATTTCAAGTGATTCGGTTGAATAGTTTGAATAATCCCCGCAGTGCCGAAAAAAGTCGTTTCGAGATAAATGAGTTTAGAGTTTGAGGTACAGGAGCGCGCGCACCGCTCTCTACCCAGTTAATGGGCTGTAGAAGCTATAATATTAGGAATTTCCGCATGAAAATTGCACAGTATATTCTGAAGATATTATACTTTCGAAATATCGAAAAAAATCGATTTTTTGCCAATTCTAGACCACCGGGTGGCCTTAATCTAGATAGAGCTATAATACGCAAGAGCAAAGCAGATCCTTTTAAGTCGGCACGGCAAATAATGCTTGAAATAAACCAAGAATCTGATCTACAGTTGTCCAGAAAGCTTGTAGGAAGGCGACTTAACGAAGCCCAGCCGTTTGGCCGCATAAGCAGAAAAAACGACTCCTCTCAAAAAGACATAACAAACACCGTCTTGCTTTTGCACAAACTCCCACTAAGACAAATCTATTCAGTTTTGGAAAAACATGCTTTGGACCGCCGAAACCAAAGTAAATAGGATGGGACCAGATAGGAAAACTATTGTACGTCGTCCAAGAAATCAAGCGCTAAATCCCGGGTACACAAAAAATACGATTAAACGCGGCGGCGGAAGCATCATGGTTTGGGGAGCTTTTTCCTGGCATGGTGTTGGGCCGATTGTTCGCGTGGTTGGTAAAATGGTTAGATTTTAGTATCTGGATACACTACAGAATAAAATGGAGCCATTTTTGTTTGAGTTTTTGCCATTAAATTGGACATTTATGCAGGACAATGATCCAAAGCATACTGCAAAGACAGTGAAGCAATGGCACAGAAGACAAAAAATTAATGTAGCGGATTGGCCGGGGCAGCGCGCACTGATCTCAATCCAATAGAAAATTTGTGCAGGATCAAAATCGCTAGCAAACATTTTTAAAAATTTTGATGATTTGTGGGTTGCAGTTGAAGAAGCTTGGTACTCGATTCCAAAGGAAAGGTGCCACACAAGCTTGTAGAAAGCATGGAGCGCCGACGGCTTGAAGAAGTAATCAAAAACGGTGGTAAAACAATATTATTACTTAACTATTACTTTAAAGTGGAAGTACAGGGAGGGCCATATAGCGTTTGCTTTTTGAACCACCTATTTTTTTGAGAATGGTAACACAAATGACATGTCAAATGTGTTCATAATTTATTTAAAGGTTTGACATTTACGAAATGGGACGCTATACGCTTAAACAAAATTGGGAAATATTGAAAACCTATTTCCAAAGTGGTGAGTATTCTTCTTCTTTTCTGATGAAGCTCATTTTCACATCGGGGGCTACGGCAAAAAGAAAATTGTCGGATTTGGGGCTCAGAAAATCCACACGTTACTGTAGAGAAGCAAATTCATCCGCAACGAGTCACTGTTTGGTGCGGTTTTTGGTCTGGGGACATCATGGGCCATTTTTTTTCGAAACTGAGCGAGGAGCCGCGGTTACAGTAAATGGGGAGCGTTATCGTGACATGCTCAACGAGTTGTTTCCAAAAATTGAAGAGGATGGCATGGACGACATTTGGTTTCAACAGGACGGTGCAACTTGTCACACTGTCAAAGTTACACTCGAAATTTTGGCTTCCGTTTTTGAAAACCGAGTAATCAGCCGAAATTCCGATATCAATTGGCCGCCTCGGAGCTGTGATTTAAGCCCGTTGGACTATTTTTTTGTGGGGAGACGTTAAGGACAAATGCTATGCGAACCATCCAGAGACGATTGATGCTTTAAAACACGAAATCGAAATTGCCATTCATGAAATTGGAGCCCAAACAATCGAAATTGTGCTTAAAAATTGGGTTAATCGAATGGCCTACTGTAAAGCCAGTCGTTGCAGTCATTTGAACGATATTATTTTTCATCCATAAATGACAATGTTCAATCTTCAAAATAAAAAAAAAAAATTAATTTTTTTAATTTTGATTATTTTTTTTTATGGCCGATTCAAAAAGCAAAATTTTACATGGCCCACCCTATACAAAAATACTAATCTGGTAAAACAATATTATTACTTAACTATTACTTTAAAGTGAAAGTAAATAAGTTTTTAATTTTTTATGTTGCTTTTTTCCCAGTAAAAGATAATTATTTAAAAACATATTCAACGCTTTACTTTCAAAGTCTAAATGTGCTATTTATATGACCAGGGCTGTATATGTACGTAACAAAAATATTTAAACGACTACATTCACATAGGTCATCTCCAAATCGAATGAACCACTGCTCAATCCAGTTGTCTTCCTCTTTAATGGCGCCGAGGAGAATCCACTTCAGGCTTCACACGCTTTCATTACACAGCACAAATGGGCGAAATACATCAAGTACGTAACACGCTGCCATACATCCATACATAGTACACATACAAACATATATACATCCTTATACATCCATTTACATTCATATATAAACATACATATATCCTTATACATACATACATATACCTATATTCAAACAAAGGTCGCACCTATCACAAGCGCCAGCTTACACACAGCATTCCGCACTTCCTCTTAATGTAGCCGCATTTCCCCTTTCCTTCTCTCTCTCTTCCTCTCTTGTCTCACACCAAACTGACTATGTATCATATCTTCCATAATCGCTCACTTAAATTTGCCCTACTTCAACACGTCACCACACCACATCAACCTTCTTTCTATTCACTTTCACCAACTCATTAAAATATTAATTACTTTTTAAATCTTCTATCAACAGAGCTTTAATAAATTTGGATTCAGCAGGCAATGGTGGACGCGAAATTCTCTTTCAATCTGGCCCTAATCACCCTTGGTTGATGAAGGTAAATAGTGGTAGAACAAAAATGAACGAATTGGCGTGTACTCATTGTGATTTGAATGCGAAAGTAATTTTATTCAATATTAATTGGCGTCATTCTATTGATTTACGCAGCATTATCGTCGTGCTGTAATGCATCCATATGCCTCGACGGTGGCGGAAGAAATGTTCCAGCGGCAGTTTATACCATCAGATACTGATTTTAGGATATTCCGTGACCACGGTCGTGTGCCTGGTAGGTGCTAAACAATCATGATAATAATAATAATAGTCTGAAACATATTGACACATACACATCTATGTACATGTGAAGTAGGGAACACTCAGGGGAAAGCATATACACACATACTCATACAATTGTGAAGTAGGGGAAAGATAGATAAGGTAGGTAAAATGGTTGAAGTGCACCTGGCACTCCTCAAGTAGCATTAAAGCGCCGTTTTGATACCATTATGAGACCTCCAACAGGTAGATATCTACAGCCAACCACAGCTGTTGATATAATGGAGAAGATTGATTGGATTTATGTAGGTTGGATAACTGCCCCAGGCTGTCGAAGGGAGGAGCTCCCAGTGACCTTAGTCGTCTAGCTGCCAAACCCGGACATTAACAGAGAAAATGCTCTACAGTCTCCTTCTCTGAAAGGCCCCCACAGCTTCTGCAATGGGGGTTAAATGGTAACCCTAGCTTTTACCGCGTGTATACCGATCGTCCAGTGACTGGTAAACACAGTTTACTAGTTTCGTTCTGCACCATGACGTCGTCAGAGCCTTGATCGCAGCTTGACTATCGGAGAAAATCTTAGTATCTCCCTCGCTCCTGTGTTCCCTAAGCATTTTGCATGCCTGCAGGATCGCAAAGACTTCTGCTTGAAAAACACCAGCAGTATTCCGCAGTTTAAAGGAGATAAATAGGCTGATTTAGAGAAACCCCCGCTTCGACTCCCGATTCTATCTTGGAACCGTCAGTGAAGACAGAGGTTCTACGACAGTCGGTTCTACGTTACCGAAACAACACGGATTTATATCCGGCCAAGGACTGTCACTCCAGCAGCATTCACCGTATGTAAGTATGGGGAATGTTTATGCTGCTACAACAACAACAACAACAGAGGTGCCCGTTCCCCGGACAGTCGGTTCTACGTTACCGTAACGACACGGATTTACTATATATCCGGCTAAGGACTGTCACTCTAGCAGCACTCCCCGTACATGTATGGGGAATGCTTTTGCTACAACAACAACAACAACAGATATGCAAGCTTCGATGCAGATTTTCCTCTCGATCGAATCCTGCCTATTTGGAAAGACTGCTCTAGCACGACCTTCCATGTCCCTTGAGAGGTTGTCTCCGGAGGTCAATCTCTTTTAACCTGATTGCACTTTGAGCTGCGATGGAAATGACGGAAAAGTCGATGGGAAGTAAGTGCAAAAGGACACTCAAGGCAGCACTGGGACACATTTTACATGCTCCGGTGATGCCAATGCATGCAGTCCTTTGCAAACTCCCCAGTTTAGTGATATTATAGCCCTTCCGAAGGCCTCCCTACCAAACCAGGCATCCATACGTTAAAATTGGCAAAACCACTGCGTTGTACATCCATGTAGAAGTAGGGAATACTTAGGGGAAAATCGTAAATTCAATATATTTACTAAGCAGCGATTTTTAACTATCAGAGCTCCGTTCAAATTTTATTGCTGATTTTTATTAATTGAAACTAAAAGCAAAATGCTATGACTCTTAAAATAACATTAGACATGTCGGCAAAGAAAAAATATATTTTAAAATAATTTCTAAACACGAAAATCGAAAGGCTTAAGTAATAATGTCCTTAAGTGTCTAGCGCGACTTTCACCTCTAACCCTGTACATATAAAATAGGCACTTACACTCTTTGTTGGTGTCCAGGCCGAGCTCTTCCTTTTATTTGTGGTGTGCGTCTTGATGTTCCCCACAAATCGAGGGTTCTAAAGTTGTACGCCGCCGCAGAAAGGCAGGTAATTTTTATGAGAAGATTTTCCATTGATAAAATACACTCAGACGTTCGCCACGCTCAAATAAGTTCCAGGATGACCAGTCCACATAGAAGAAGGCTTTCTTAAGGGGTTATACGCAGTTATGAAGCAAATAAAAGACGGGTTGTCAAGGATTTATCCTGAAGAAACTTCAGAATATTTTAATTTGAAAATTTTTGGCGGTTATAAAAGCATCCTTCAAGAACGTAACAAAATCTTTTACTTATGAAAATGTTGCTTATAGAGCGCGTTGCAGCCGATTTCTGGAACCTCCTTTAAAAAAAGACGATTTACGGTGTACATCGTAACTCAGGATTAGATTATCTAGTAATTAATCGTTCGGCTAATCAAAATAGTGAATTTTCACAAAATGGCAGCTTTTAAAAGAAATGATTTCGATTTTTACGTTAAAATTTGGCCGTAAATTGATTATAAAATGGAAAATAAGTATCAGATTTACAAAAGGAACGATTAATTACTAGAAAATGTATCTTTAAAGATTGAGTTAAAACGGTTGACCGATCAAACAAGCCGTTTTCGAGATATCGTGTACACCGACTTGAAAAATGCCTTTTGAAAAAAACACTTTTAAAGTTTCAATACCTACCTTAAAACGTGCCGAGGCATCTCTACATATTTAGGTATAACTCCGAAAGTATTGCTTAGATCTACTTCAAATTTCGTGCATATACTTTTGAATATATGTACTTTACAAAAATGCAATAAAAAAATCGATTTTTTTGAAAGTCATAACTGCGTATAACCCCTTAAGTGTTCACGCCGTTTTCAATAGCTATATATATATTTATATATATATATATTAGCAAAATTGGCAGCCCACCATCAAATTATGGATTTTACTTTTGAAAAAAATTGTGTACCCGCGTCATCGATCAATATGGACAATGGTATCAATACAAATACCAAGACCAAATATTGCTACCAATACCAACAGATACCAATACCAATACAATACCAGTAACATTGGCAATACTAATATCACCACCACTACCAATGCCAATATCAACACCAATACCAATAATAATAGCAGTACTCGTATCAATAACAATACCAATACAAAAAACCTATAAAAATCTCAATACCAGTACTAATACCAATACAAGTATCAATACCAATACCTGTACAATTGGTAATGCGAGTGCTAGTACCATTACCAATACCAATAATAATACCAGTACAAATAACAATACCAATGTCAATACTGACCTCCATCCCAGTACCAGTACTAAAGACAATACCAATACTAATAACTACACAAATATCAATACCATTACCAATACCAGTACCATTACCAGTACCATTACCAATGCCAATACCTATAATAATATCAATGCCAACACTAAACCAATAACAATGCCAATACCAATACCAACACCAGTGTCAGTAACATTATTAATACAAAAATCAATAAAAACCAATACTACAATAATACCAATACTAGTGCCAGTAATAACAAAACCAATACCAATACTGACCTCCATACCACTACCAGCACTAATAAATATACAAATATCAATACCAATACCAATACCAGTACCATTACCAATGCCAATACCTATAATAATACCAATACCAATACAAAAACCAATAGTAATACCGATACCAATGCCAATACCAATACCAACACCAGTGTCAGTGACAATACCTATACAAAAACCAATAAAAGCCTATACTAATACCAATACAAATATCAATACCAATGCTAGTGCCAGTATCATTACCAATACCAATAATAATACCAATACCAGTGTCAGTAGAAATACCAATACCAATACCAATACCCATACTAATACTGATACCAATACCAAAAGCAATGCCAACACCAACAAAAAGTAACTAATATGCGCAATTTGAGTTTATAGAGTAAAAAATTGTCCTAGTCAATCATAATTCGGGATCAAACTTGCATTGTAACTCTACAACTAACTCACCCTTTCGGTTTTAACCACTCAATCTTTCTATCTTTTCTATGTTTTCATTTTTTTAATTTTATTCTAATTCGCTCCCCTACTCTTAGGACTAGACATGGCGCACCAGTACAACGGATATGTCTATCACACACGTTTCGACGTTCCAGACATCGTACCGCGTGGCACCTTCCAGAATACCGGTGATAATGTGCTCGCGCTGGTACGCGAAATCGCCAATGCACCCGAGCTGGAAGATCCCTCGGTAAGCAGCTATCTAATAAATATGTTTTTGCCTACAATTTACTTTTCCCTTCTTTAATTACTTTTCCCACCTCCCCTACTTTTACTTTCGTACATTAGCTCTACTCTGAAGGTCACACAATCTTCTTCGATGTGCTCGGCCATTCACTGGTATTTTACAGCGAAACTGAAGGCGTTATTGTGAATGTATTCGTCTCCTTAGTCGCCATCATCACCTGTACGTATTCCTTTAAGCAAATGGCACACAGCACGGGCACGAAGTTTGTTAAAGTCGTAAATCGTGCCGTGACTCTCTTCGGTATTCAAGTGCTCGCCGTAAGCACTGCAGCAGCGCTCTGCTTCTTGATGGCCGTTTTACTGGATCTACTGCACATGCCAATGACGTGGTTCACCAACTCGTGGCTGATTATGGGCTTGTATTTCTGCCCGCTATTCTTCGGATTCGCCATTGTACCGGCGATATACTTCAAATCGCAAGGGAAGGTGAGGTCATTTGCAGATTAATCTATTCTATTGAAATTAGTAATCTATTGTAATTAGTATTCTATTGAAATTTATTTGACTTTTTAAGGATCGCTTCCCGCTTGGCTATCGCGTTCAAATACTACTGCACTGCCATTGTCTCTTCTTGGCTTTCGTCACGCTGATCGCTACTATTGCCGGCATACGTTCCGCGTTCATGCTCATGATTGCAGTTCTATTCTACACTTTGGGGCTGATCGTCAACTTGAGCACCAAACTGCACAACAAATGTAAGTGAATCACTGCAGTTAATGTTTTTCATTTGACAAATCTTTGAAATCCTTACCACAGCACTGCCTTGGCTTATTCCTCATATCATCTGTAATATTCCGCCATTCCTATTCTACGCCTACCAGGCCCACGGCTTCTTTGTCACCTTCATTCCAATGACGGGTCGGTTTGGCGCCAGAGTTAATCCTGATCTGATCATCTGCGGATTTACAATTGGTGTGGGTATACTCACTGGTGGTTTTATGGTGAGTTACAAACTTCAGTCGGATTTCATCTCAAAGGCTTTGATTTTTGATTTTCAATTTCCTAGATTCCAGTCTTGAATCTGTTCCGCAAGTCCAAGACAATAATTTGTTCACTGCTCGTATTCACTGCCCTCTTCCTGATACTCGCGGTGACCCCGATTGGCTTCCCATATCGTCCAGCAACCAACGTTCAACGCTTCTCTGTGCTGGTAAAAAATAAAAAGACTATTGCGAATCTCTGTTTTCAGTGAGAAAAGGTCATAACTTTTACCAGCTAATATTTCTCCATATCACTTTTAGCACACTCGTCGCGTCTTCCACGATGAAACTAACGCTGTACGCCGCCTAGAGACTGGCTACTTCATCTTACCGCAAGATCGTCGCATTTATTCCGTCAAAAGTAAAATACTTGACACCTCTCCTACTTTTAATATCTAGTAACAGTTGTTCCCTCTACCTGACAGATCAGTTACTCAACATGTCTTTGGCTCAAACCCTTGACAAAGATTGCGAAGAGGAAATGTTATGCGGTCTGCCGCTTTACAATCATCGTTGGCATAAAGCGCGGTAGGTAGCAAACAACCAACTATTTCATGTGTGTGATAAGTAATTTCAATTTTCTTGCTTCAGCGCCTCAAGCATTTGGATACCTGGTCCAGATCCCCAGTTCGATAAATTGCCACAAGTGAAATTAATTTCCAAGGATCAATTGAGTAAAACGTCAATTCGCTATAAGCTGGAGTTGAGTGGCCCTGACCATATGGGTTTATATATCAACCCCTTAAAGGATCGCAAAGTCAGCGCTTGGTCATTCCATTATACGCCACTGCGACTTGGTTGGAATACGCCGTATTTCATTTATTTCTCATACGGCAAGGATAGTAGCCCATTGAATTTTACATTGGAATTTGAGGTGAGTAAGAAAATTAAAAATTGTAAGAAATAGTAAGAAATACTTGAGACAGAAAATTATTTCCATTTACACTTCTCACTCTCAGAGAGCCCTGGCAGAGAGTAATTTTAGTCACAACTTCATATTGAGTGGACTATATTCGCTCAATGTTTTAGAGAGTAACCCTCAATTTTACTTGTGATGCATGGTGAAAAGATTTTTAGAGATGTATTACCTAGCAAACCGTTATTCGGCTCTGAGCGAATTTGACAGATATACCGACGTCATTCGTTTTGTGTTTTGCTAAGCTAAGGCTAAATGTTGTGAAATACAAAACGAATGAGGTAGAATCCAAAGTTCCGCTCAAAATTTTTTTTCACACCATACCTAACGAGCAAACCTGGTATCTATCATCCTTGCTTGTGATGAAACCCGGTTAAGAACTTTTCACCATAACGCGTGTTTTTCAATTAGAGATACTTTTCGGAACAGTTTTGTGACCTTTTTGATTTTGAAGTTCCCTATTTGAAGCCTAGAGGAAGAAAAAAAACGCAATGAGGGCTTAACTTTTATTACACTTTTTCTAATTTTCAAATCCGCCTCAATAAATCCGAGAAATATGTCGAGGAATGTCGAATGTACTTATAAATTGTCTATCTAATAAAATTTTACCCAAAGAAGACCTCAATGTAGGAAACCCTGGAGAAGAAAATTCCCCATAGTAGGGGAACACTAATATGTTACAAGCATATAAATGAATTTCTCCACACTAAGAAGTTATACGGCGGCCGCCATAGCCGAACGGGATTGGTGCGTGACTACCATTCAAAAGTGCACAGGTTCAAAATACCGACCATGAATCATGAATCTACCAATTAGAAATTTTTTCGTTTTAATAGTTCTCGCCCTTCAACAGCCCAAAGCAAACCTCCGAGTGTACTTCTGCCATGAAACAAACTCCACATAAAAAAACCATAATACGTCCCAACGTTTTAACCTTGCATCATAAGGCATTTTTTGTCTAATATTTTGTTGGTATATACTCCGACAGTTCAAATACGATGTGTTATTGTGTTAGTACAACTGCCAGTCACACTGCTACTATTAAACTCTCTGGTTTTCTCCCAACACTCTCACTGTATAACAAATGCGGTGAAATCATCATATGATCTCACTCTCCAACGAATCATATGACAAAATATCATGTCGTTTCCATGACAGTCAGTTCTATGTTACCGAAACGACCCGGATTTATATCCGGTCAAGGACTGTCACTCCAGCAGCATTCACCGTATGTAAGTATGGGGAATGTTTATGCTGCTACAACAGCAACAACAAAATAGCATGTGCTTTTTTATCACATCATCACAAATACTAAATGTGCAAATGAGGTGAAATCATCGTATGATTCCACTCTCCAACGAATCATATGACAAAATAGCATGTGATCTTTCGTCACATCATCACAATTGCTAGATGTGCATATCAATGAATCATATGCTAAGACATCGCATGACCTCAACTCATGTCAATATGCTTCGCATCAAATAAAATCAATAGAAAGCTAACGTAATTATCAATCGATTTTTAAATTTCCGTGTAATTAAATATTAAGTTTAATTAATTCTGCCGCCAAATACAATATCATTACTAAGAATAAAAACTATTTTCTTCCCTTCCACAGAACCCCTCGGAGGATTGGAGTTCACCAATATTCCAAATTGGCATCGCGGGCCATTGGAATCATGATGAGAGCACGCATACGGAAGATTTCAAAAAGTTCCTGAACAGTTTCCCCAAATATGTAGACGCAATAGCATGGCCAGCATATTATGAGACGCGACTGTTCTAAGTCCTAGTTGAACTTATGCGCACATGTATAATATATTTGTACGAGTATGTGTGTGTTTCAATCCAAAATCTACTTAAGCAAACTTATAACATAGTTGATTGTTTTGCGAATAGTTTTGCTATAATTTTTTATTTATTTCTCACTCTATGTAAAATTATAGGTTACTAAAATAAATAAATTAGTAGACAAATATTTTTTAATAAACAAGTGAAAAATTAAACCTCTTGGTTTTTCTGTATTGGGTTGCCCATATTCGACGGACCCGATGGATTTCGATGACTCTTTGGGCCCATTCCAATCGACGAGGCTTGTCCGCAGGCAACAATCTTTGCGTCAATTGAATCTTATACGGAAATAAATTCAAACTAATGCGGATAATTCGTTGTAAAGTGGTCCGAGTAATGCCCAACTGCTGAGAACGGTGATTTTGGGATGTTCCTGGCGACGTCTCAACACTGGCTCGTACAAGAGCAATATTCTCATCCGATCGCCTTGGTCGGTTTTGATTTGGCCTCTTTGGATTAGAAAGAGCATCGCCAGTAGAAAATCTTTCGTACAAAAGTTTAATGGTGTTCTTAGAAGGCGCACCTTTCACATTATTTAATTTTTTATACGCACGTTGAGTTTTCACTATTGAATTCTTTTGTTGAATGAAAATTTCAACAATTTGGGAGCGCTCGCATGGCGTGTACTGTTCCATGGTAAAAATTTGCTTGGACTGACGCTCCCAACGCGGTATGTCATTAAGCGATCTGACGTCTCAATCAAAAGATATAGAGTTGGCAGATGGGTCCGTCGAATATAAACAACCCTGTAGTTTTTTGAAATTTTTGATTTTATCATTCATAAATTTTGGCGATGTGTTTGTATTTCATGGTATATAGGACCTTTCACTTCATTTTCTCTGGAAACTTCGCCATGGATTGTAAGATCATCAGATGTGTCTGCTGGCATCTGAGATATACCTAGACGTCAAATCGTCTTCTTTTGCAATATTGTGCAAACCACAACAGGCCCATACAAAGTAGCAAATGTTTTCTATCCCTCGTAGCTTGCAGTAATACAGCTGATTAAAACATTGCTTCAAAATGTCCAAACTATGTTCTATGGCAATCCGACCAGAGCTGAGTTTTCTATTAAAAAGCTGTTGTGCACTTTTACAACTTTAACCTAATTCGCTAATTTTAACTATTGTGTATGTTTACTTTGCGATCAGCTGATTTTCTCACTTGCAAATTCTTAAAAGTAAAAATTTATCCAGTAAAAACTTTCGACTTCCACTCAAAATGTCATTATCATTTCATATCAAATATCATTTGCTCACTCACTTTCCCCTACCTTGCAAGTTTTTTGGGTACATGAGCACCCAACAATGTTTACAAATTATTTGCTTCGTGAACAAATCTGTATATATTTTTAACTATTTTGAAACTCTCTTCTTGATTCCATCACTCTTGGTGATAACAATTTTCTCCGTTGTGCTCGTTTCGCTCTCTTCGATCATATCGCACGGTATTTTATTTCTGCAGCTGTCGTTCTCCTGACCGTCAATCTTGTAACTCCCTCTTCCATTTCAAAACAGTGCCAGCCTAATAGAAGTAGAAGTGGACTAAATTATTTTAAATGAGCAAAAATATCTGCACGTGTGTTTTATATACATATTAATATATATGCATACACATATTTTGTATGTATATTAGTATAAATGAAAACTCAGTGTTGTAATCTTTCATATCGCTTATCTGTAATAAGATACGATTAACGCAAATAACCAACCATCTCTTCCTACCAGTAGCCGAAAGACCATCAAACAGAGTGTTAACAGGTGAAGGGGCACAATGTTTGTGCTATTTTCTATAAATTCAATTAATTGGTATTAAGTTAGTTAACTAAATAAATTTTTTGAGCAAACAGCCGTTTTCAAAGCCAAAAATTAGGTAAGTGTAATATTTTTATAAGTGCATAGACGTACGATACGGCGCGGCGATTGTCTCGAAGGAGTTAATTGAAAGGACAACTAGAGACTCAGACAGAAACATTTTGAGTACAGCGTTGGCTGGTGATTTAGCAGAGGGAGTAAGGAAGAGTCGCTGGACTTTTTCTTTTGTTGCTTGTGTTTGTGTGAATGAGGAGAAATGGCCTGTTGGTTACCTGTAGAACTCAGCCGAAATGATTGGTTCGTGTTTTAAGTGCTACTCAAGAAAGTGTTTCTGAATATAATTTTATTTTCGTGTAAATATACTACTATATAAAAATAATATTAAGGTGATGGCCTAGCCGCTAATGCTTTTAAAATCATTGTGATTGTCATTCATTACTTTTCCAATTATTAAATAAAAAAAAAAATATTAGTACAGCGTGTGTAATCATGAAATATGTTTCGAGTCAAGCTCTGATTTGTGGTGTGTATGGTACAACCTTTGTTGTTAAGCTGGTTTTATGTAGCCCTTTTACGGCGTTAATGTACTCGGTGCCTGGTTGCTTACCTGGTGATGAACGCTGGTGGAAAAAACTTTTTTTTTCATTTTGATATTTTATATCCGCATATTGAAATATGAAAGCATGTTCATAATAAAATTTTACTTCCAGATAATTCGCCCATAATAAGTTAATTGGTTTGATAAGCTGAGTTGAGTGCAAATTGAACTTTGATAGCAAACGCAAAAAAGCCAAAAACATACATATTTTGTTGCTTAGCTACCATAAATACCGTAGGTTAGGTTAGGTTGGGTTGTGGTGGCACTCGGTCCGTATGACCAACTCACTTAGGCCTCACAGGTCCGTTGTAATACCACTGTGCGACACGGGAACCTTGTTTATTTATTTTCGTGAAACCATTTTAAGACTCTTATGAAGAGCAGGATTGGTCTAATCCCCGCGCCAGATAGTTCTGTAAGAGAATTGAAAAAGTGTTTACCTAGGCAACCTGCTCTGGTTTTAGCTAAGGCTGGACAATTGCAAAGGAAGTGCTCTACTGTTTCTTCCTCCTCCTCATCTCTGCAGCTTCTACAATATTCATTCCTTCCAAATAGCCAGTGGCCGGTGACACAAGCCACGACCTTCGAGATATCTTCTCTTAAGAGGCTAAGCGATTCCTTTGTACTTTTCTTATTTATTTGCGGCCATAGTGCCTGGCTGTTACGCATATATCTTCTTCTTCCTATGACCTATTGGCCTCTTGGATAATGTTGTTTTTTACTATTAATTTACTCGTGGCCAAAGGTATTCCAATGGTACTTTTATCACAGAGCAGTTGAATAGCAGTACCTTTTCTGGCTAGCTCATCAGCTTAACAGTTTCCCTCAATATCTCTGTGTCCCGGAACCCAAATAAGGCTGACCTTGAATACGATGCTAATATCATTTAGGGCTGCTCGGCATTCCTGTGCAACCTTTGATCTTAGTATAGCCGCATTCATTGATTTAATAGCCGCTTGGCTATCCGAGAAAATGTTTATAGTCGTTTTTGTTACGGCATGCAAATTTAGGTATGTAGCCTCTTCTTTTATGACTAGAACCTCTGCCTGATAGACGCTGCAGTAGTCTGGTAGTCGAACGGAAAGTTCCAGTCGTAGTTCTTTCGAAAATACTCCATAGCCAACTTTATCGTCTAGCTTGGAGCCATCTGTATAAAAATTTAATTTCCCCCCTTCTCAATGGCCTTGGTGTTTGCCACTCCCTTCTTGACGGTATACTAGTCTTGAAGAGCTTGTCGAAGGTAAGTCTAGGAGTAGAATAGTCTATTTCTTGTTTGTGACTGTTCAGAGTGTGCAAAATACAGGCGTGGCCAAACCGTTCTTTCCATAGCGCCATATTTTTGAGTCTAAGACCGAGGCGGCGGCCACGTTTTTCCCTACGAGATTTAGTGCAGGCAAATTGATTAGCACTTCTAGCGCTTTGTTTGGGGTGGTCCTTAAAGCACCAGAGATGCATAAAAGAGCTGTTCTTTGGACCTTACTTATGGTTTTAGCGTAACTCGCCTTTAGAGTAGATGGCCACCATAAATACCGTTGGCGATATCTATGTATTAACACTAGACGCCATCGATTCGCCACTTCTCTGCTTGATGCTTGATATCTCTGGGCTCTGCTCAGTTGAGAAAAAAATAGCAACAACAAAATTATCGAGCAAAATTCACCGCTAGCGCGTGCGGTTATACCTCATAAAACTGGTATAACTCACAAAAAAATTGCTTCTCATGACTATTTTGGTGTGAATTAGTTATTTTTGAAGTGAAAACTACTTTAGAATCGTTGGGAGGGATTTGAGACTCGATGAAACGAAAAAGCGACACTACGAAGCGTTATATGTTGATAATCGTATATGTGTGTAACTGCGTACTGCTGAGCCACGCTAGTATAGTGAGTATTGTAGTATGTAGGTATACTACACTGCCTATTACTTGCTTTGGTGTTTAGTTCAAGCGTCATAAGTATGTATGTTCGTATGTGTGCACGCCTGCGTATTAGGGAGCCACGGTGAGCGAGAAGGCATTATGTATACCTATACTACACTACCTAATACTTGCTTAGACCAAGCGTCCTACGAATGTTTGTGTGTATGTTAGTACGTCTGTGTAATATATGCGGTACGACGCTCATAATAGCAACCGCGTGTGCTGTATTGCGTCCGTATTTTATATTCGTAAATATTTTCATTTTTAAATATTTAACGCAATTGCAGGCGGTGTTGCAATATACCACAATCAAAATGACGGTACTCGTATTGTAACTCCACAGATAGATCTGAATGCACAGCAACTAGAATCACTGTCTGTTCAGCTCTCTAAAGTGGGAGAAATATGTGCATGCGAAACCAGATTGAGCAATGAAAAAACAGTTTTACTTGTGGCAATTTATATTTCACCGAATCAATCAATAAATAGCATCACGGAATTCATTCACGAAAATTTAATAAAGTATACACCAGAAGTATCGCGGATACTTAGAAAAGATTACGATAAAGTTCTAATGATTTTAAGTGGCGCTTTTAACGTAAATTTTGCATTGGACACAGAGGTTTCTTTAATTGACTTTCTCAATACAACATACAATTTAAAAATGTGTAACAATCGCACTGAATAGACAACACGATCAAAAACAACAATTGACGCGGTGTTTCAAAGATATGTTGACAACATCGAAACCAAAGCATTTGTATCATATTTTAGCTATCATAAGCCACTCATATCATTTGTTGAAATTGAAAACATTGAGGATGAATAATAATAAAATGAAGAAAATAAAATATGAACTTTATAGCAATACTATATTATAATGAACCTATAATTATCCCGCTCCTAATGCTGCTTTCGTCTCATTCTCTCTCAGTTTGTTTTACGGAAGGTTTCATTCTATCTCGTCTAACCGTTAGACTGGTATTTTTTTTTCTAGTCAGTTGCTTTAATTTACAAAAATAAAAACAAAGCATTAATACACCGTTCGACTTGCTTGGTTGGTTGGTTTTAGTGGTGATTCTTCCAGAGCAATTGTACTCTTGACTGCACGTATTGCTGTGAATACCGATTCTGCAAGAACGTTATTCATGGCAAATCCCCACAATTTATGTGGTACCCAAACAACGAGCTTCTTTTTGTAACCAGCCTTTTTTAAATGTTTCAAAACCATTTGATGATGAATATTTAGTGCCTTGGCGATGTCATGGCAGCTTATGTGACGGCCCTTGTCAATCTTTTCCATAATTTCATCGACTTTTTCAACGATAGGTCGACCGGAGAGAGGTGCATCTTTCACATCGAAATTTCCAGAACGGAAGCGAGCGAACCATTGTTGTGCTACACGAACTGACACAGCATCGTCTCCGTAAACTTCGCAAATTTCATTGGTGGCTTGCGTGGCATTCTTTCCTTTTTATACAAAAATTTCAAAATATAGCGAATTTCTTCATTATTTTCACTCATTTTTGAACAGCTATAACTTTTTTTCAACTTGTCCGAATTTAATTTTTGGTTAAATGAAGCTTAAAATGTCACCTTTCTAACACTATATGATATGACACATTGTGATTGGTAGCACTGGAGATAGATGACTCCAATGACATCTATTGACAAAATACGAAAAGACTTTTTCGGCTACCCAATATAATATAAGAAATACTTAAATTTACGTTCTAAAAAGTGTTTGACATAATCTTAAAGGATTACGAGTATATTAACATTTTATGAAAAACATTTTTTTTTTTTTTTTAATTTTACCAGGTATCTGTCTCCTTAAAAAAATCGAAATTTTGCAAAAAAAAAACTTTCGATCAGGCACGGGATTTGTATGTTTTTTCCAAGCAGTATACATTTTATTGAAGTCTACCAAGCGGATTTTAAGTTACAGTGAGCAACAGTTCAAAAAACATACTTTTGAGAAAAACGCATTTAAAGTTTTGCTACTTGCTCTCGAAAGCTCCGGAGCGCCGAAGCATCCGAGCGCCCCTGTTAATTGTTGAGTAACTCGAAAAATAAAAATCAGATTCACTTCACATTTTCACGCAATATTTTTAAGATATTATACTTTAAGAAAATTGAAGAAAAAAATCAAATTTTTTGAAAATTCTCACTACCCCTAACCCCTTAAAATAGCCTAACTGCAACATTTTCCTACATCACGCTCCTAAAATTATGCTTCAAATAATAATTACATTTCGTTATTTTCCACAGCAATGGGCACCAAAAAGCTGGAACTCCGCAACCAGAATTTCGAGCAGAAGCGACATGAATACGAGTGGTATTGGGCACCAGTCTACTGCGCTGTCTGGTTTGCCATTTTCTACGTCGCTGTCGTTCCTAGTTTCTACAATTATGCGCAAACCATCCCTATTCAAGATGAAAGTCACCACCCTGATGAGTTTATAGGCGAACGCGCCGAGTTGCAACTATCGACATTGGCGCATATTGGCGTCAAACTTATTGGTACCATTGAAAATGAAATTTTAGCGGTCAATTTTTTGCTCGGCGAAATCGAAAAAGTCAAAGCACAAGCACGTCTTGATCTCTACGACATTGAAGTTGAAGTGCAATATTCCTCGGGAAATTTCGAATTATGGGGCATGGCCGCCAGTTACCACAATGTCTCCAATGTAGTGGTGAAGTTAACGCCAAGGAATGTGACAACCTCAGCATATTTGCTAGTGAATGCCCACTACGACTCCGAAGTGCACTCGCCAGCAGCGGGCGATGATGGAGTGATGATTGTGATTATGTTGGAAACTCTCCGAGTAATTTCGCGCTCAGAGAAACCGCTTTTGCATCCCATAGTGTTCCTGTTCAACGGTGCCGAAGAGGGTAATATGCTGGCGTCGCATGGCTTCATCACACGTCACAAATGGTCGGAGTATTGCAAGTGAGTCATCGTGTGTTTACTGTGATTTTCGTTACACATGAGAATTAATAAAAATATATAAAATAAAAAATCTTTAAATAAAAACACTTCCCGTTTCAGAGCAGTCATCAATCTGGACTCGGCCGGTTCAGGTGGCCGCGAAATACTCTTTCAATCGGGACCCAATCACCCGTGGCTCGTGAAGTACTACAAACAAAGCGTGCCACGCCCCTTTGCCACCACAATCGCCGAGGAGTTGTTCCAAAACAATTTCATACCCTCAGACACAGATTTTCGTATATTCCGTGATCATGGCAAGCTTCCAGGCCTGGATATGGCACACTCGCTGAATGGTTACGTCTATCACACCAAATACGATACCTATGCAAATCTCGAGCGACGCACCTGCCAGACAACTGGTGAGAATGTGCTGGCACTAACGTGGGCGTTGGCCAATGCGCCAGAACTGGAGAGCCCTGAGGTATAAAGATGCGTGTAAAATATTCAGGGCCACTAACATATATACTGAAATTATTATAAAGGGTGATCAGCATGTTAATTGACTAGTTTTGAGGATTTACACATTTATTTTTTAATTTCAATTATTTTTCATAAAATATAGTTGGTTTTATAACAATTACCGCAATAATCCAAGTTTCATATTTCAAGATTTATAAAATTCGACAAATATTCGTTAAAATTTCAATATTTTTAAACAAAATAAAAAAATAGTGTACGCAGTTTTATAGCCCATTAAATTTTAGTATAACAAAGTGCAAATTTCAAGTCGCTCAAAATTTTCGTTAATTTTTGATAATTCTTTTTTGCCCTGAAGCTGTTTCCCATATTGTCCGTATGAAAAAATATTCGTGTGGGAATAAGTTATCACAAATCAACGTGGAACTTGAGCTGCTTCAAACATCCATTTTATTAAAAAAAATTGTATGGGCATTGAAATTGCGCACCCACATTTTTTTTTTTAATTCTAATTAATAAGTTGGAGAATTTGAGAAAACTTTGTCGAATTTTTATATATTATTATAATTATAAATATTGCACAAAGTTCAAGCTTGGATTATTATGACCTTTGATTGACCTCAATTTTTATTATTTTTTTTTTTGTTGGGAAAAACTGGCAAGAATAACACTCAGATAACATTAATTCCTTTGTACTGCACTCGGATTCCCTTTTTAATTTTCTTTAAATCTACCCGACCTTCGAAGAAATCTGAGTAGATCTTGTCAAAAAGCCAAGGAGCCAAGATGGTCGCTTCTTAACACATCAGTGCCAAAGACCGACCTCAAGCCTGATTCGAGCGAAGACCGAGCAGACGCACAGAAAATACAAGTAGTCCGCCATCTCATCCTCCTCTCCACAAGCTGGGCAGAGTACACTGTCTGAGATGCCTACCTTTTCCATCTGCTTCGCTCATAGAAAATAGTCCGTCATCGCTCCAACCAGCTGCCTACAGTCCATTCAGCTTAAAGACAGGAGGATTTGCGGCAGTCGGTCGGACTTAACAGGTAACATAAGTTTTGTCCATCTGCAGCCTCTCTCAACCTGACAACCTCGCTTATGGATTGAAGTAACCTGTTTGCTAACCGTTGCTTTGATGGCTGCAGAAGGAAGTGGCGGAACGGGGTTCGGCAAAGAAGTTGGCCTCAGATCCCATCCCAGCTAAAGAGTCAGAGATCTCGTTACCCACGTGTCGCATGTTAGCATCAAGATATTATGTCTACCAACATAGTTCAGCCTGGATTTACAGGACTCAACTACCCTTGAAGTGGTTGGAGGGCTGTCTAAGACCATGGGCGCTGCTTTGCTGTAGCTGCAGACACATACAGATCTGCCGCTCTGCCTTTTTTCCAAAACAAAGTTCTTTGCTTCTTGAACAGCATACATATACATATATATTTACTCCATCCGCTCCATAGTGTAGTGTAGAGCCACAACAAAACTCTTAAATCAATCCGTATTCAAAGGCATTATTTTTACTTCGCTCCAGTTCAATTCACTTGATATTATTTCCTTCTCTAGTTGTGTTCTCCACGTATGCGCTGGATGTCCCCTTCTGCGTGATCCCTGTAAGCTCCATTCGATGATTTGCCTCGTAGTATCTTGAGCGGGTTGTCTTAGTGGATAGCCGATCCAGTTCCATTTTCTTTTCAGAATATTTGTTGTAGTGCGCGTAGTCAATACCCACAGCCTATCATTGGATATAGTTGCTGGCCACCTTAAAAAATCTCTGGAATACGCCTAAGGCAATGATTTCTAAAAGATTTCTTGCGTGGTATAGCCCGTAGTGCAGCATTCCATGTTTCGCATCCGCACCGGATATGACGTTGGAATTAAATATCCTTACTTTAGTACCACGCGACAGGAATTAGGAGCTCCAAATGTTTTTTCAATTGCAAGGGCTGCGACTTATTTATTCTGTTTTCGATCTCTTCGGCGCAGCCGCCAGAGGTTGCACAAACTTTGAACGGGGAGCAGAGTGGAGGTGGCACAAAGCATTGAAAGCCGAAAAGTGTGAGACATGCCTTTCGGCGCACCCAAACAAACCCCAGCGCTGTTTCACTCCCACTACGGAACAACCGTTAAGTATCACTTCACGGGAGAAAGGGCGGCCTATTATCAATGCATGAAGATTTGTGCTGTTTTTCAGCGCGACAACAACCGTTAATTATCACTTCATGGGAGGGAGAGCTGTCTATTGCCGATTCATGAAGGTATTCACTGTTGTTCAGAGCGACGCAATTTTGCGATAATACTTCTTGCCATATTACAGACACCTAATCAGATTTCTGCCGAGTCAAGCATAATATCCACTAGGTTAAGAAGTGTAATTGGTTTCCTAACCACCCTAACGCTCAACTCCTCCCTTTCGGAGGTGTGGTCTTCTACAGTTAGCACACAAAAGGTGCAGTACGGATTGTCTTCGTGCTCAAACCTATATAGACAGGATTTGAATCACACATGCCCAGTTAGTACTTGGATCAGATAAAAGTCTTACTATCCATGTTTTCTGTTAACCCATTTGGAGTTGATTGCAATCAAGAGGCACGTCCTCCACCCGTTAGGGGACGAACTCCATGCCATGTATGCTTACTACAGTCTCTTGATTCCTTTTGTATAACCAGCCGTGCTGTACCAGCTTTGTTTTGGTAAATTTTAGCGCACTTATTTGCCATTGACCTGATTTGAAGTAGTCCCGCAATAACCATAATGGCCTCCTCTACAAAGTGCGCAGCAGACTCTGAGGGCACTCTTTCGGTACACAGATTCCATACACCTTACATATGAGCTGTAGTTTGTGGCTTTCGCCCATTTTGGAGGTGCATACAGCAAAATCGATGAAGCAACGGTGTTAAGTAGCCTCCTTCGGTTTGGACTAGGACCTCTGGTGTTCATCATGATGCGTGTTAGTGCCGTTACTGCCGTGGCCGGGTGCTCTTTGTATTTATGCGCATGACCTTGGTTTTAGTGTTGAAATGATTCGGGTTTTCGTGCCTAATATCGTCGGCGCAATCGAGGTCGTTTGAGGATCAACGAAGACCCTATGCGATGCCTCTCTGATTAGCTAGAATCCGACCTAAGATGGCATCGCCTTTTGTTTTTTGTTTTCCTTGTTCACTCCTCTCGGGAGTATAAGGCCTCGGCACGACTCTTCCATCGTACACGGTTCTGTGCTGCTGTTTTTACACCGTCCCATGAGATGTCGGCATCTGCTAGTTCGCGCAACATCGACCTTCTCCAAATGCTTTTAGTCGACCGCGGCCTCTGCTCCCTTGGGGGTTCCAGTCCAGTGACATTCTCGTGATGCTATCTGGTGGTTTTCTCAACGTGTGACCTATCCATCGCCACTTTCTGCATTACTGATGGTGTTTGGCCAGAATATTCTGCAGATGATGCGGAGGCATTTGTTGATGAAGGATTGTAGCCTCTGTGTGATGGTGTTAGAGACCATCCATGTTTCGCTTTCGTACAACAATAGAAACTTCACGCATGAGCCGAATATTCGCCTGGAAATTTGCGAACTCCCCCATCCTGTACGCATTCGCCCGAATGCCGCCCTTGCTTTATTTAGCCTGCAGTTGACATATTCATCTGCTCCACCATCTGCCGTGATGATGCAGCCGGGGTAGCAGAAGCTTTCGACGAACTCCACCGGGCATCCGTCAACCAATATCTGCCTTGCGTTATTGCGGATAACTCTCATAACCTTGGTCTTGGCGATGTTGACCTCCAGTCCGACAGTGCGGACCAGCGCGATTAGTTTGTGCGCCTTCGCTTACATGTCAGAGAGTTTGTGAGAGACGGGACAGATGTCCAGGTCCTCAAGATGTCTGGTGAAACTCCATACGATGCCTTTTTTTATGTGTGCAGGGTCAGTTGGCTCATGACGTCATCAATGACGATGGCGAAGAGAGATGGCATCTAGGACAATGTTAAAGAGAGTTGGAGAGAGCAGGCAACCTTGCTTAACTCCAGAGTTTACGCTTATTGGATCGCTTCATTGTCCCTCATGCAGAATTCGGCAGCGTGCATCTACATATAAGCTTACTATGGGCCTAATTATTTCTTCGGGAATGCCTTTACATCGGAACGCGGCCCAATTAGCGTCGAGTCGAAGAGTAGCGAATGCCTTGGAAAAATCAAAAACTATTAAATAAGGCGGTGTCCAATATTCCATTCCTTGCGTCGCTATTTGGTAAAAAAAAAAAATAATTGAACTAATAAATAAATAGTCAAAAGTTATCAGCCTACGTATTTTATAATAATTATAATAATTTAAATTGTGCCATATTTTCTAACAAATACTGACGTTGCATGCGTAGGATTATTCCGAGGGCCACACTGTTTTCTATGACTACCTCGGTTGGTTTATTATCTGCTACACCGAAGATGCTGGCATCGTTATTAATATCACCACTTCAGTTTGCGCTATTGTCGCCATTTTCGTATCGGTTTACCTCATGTCACGCGACGATGATGCGGATACAGCCAAGCGCGTTTTCATCCGTTTCCTTGCCATACTTGCGGTGCAAATTGTAACAATTCTGGTAGCTGTAGCTCTACCACTCCTAATTGCGCTAGCTATAACGGGTATAGATGCATCCGAGTGTTGGTACGCGGAGTCGTGGCTGCTCTTCGGCCTCTACTTTTGTCCCACGTTCTTTGCAATGGCCTTGCTGCCGGCGCTGTACATACGCTGGACCCAAGAGGGGGTGAGTACGGAGCAACAAATAATAAATTTAATATGCATTTATATTTGAAACAAAAAAAAAAGAACAAGGTTATAATTCATCTCGAAATGTCCACCACCTGCAGACCAACATGCGTCGAGATGACACTTTAGCCTGTTTCATGCATTCGCACTGCCTCATTTTGGTTTGCATTTGCCTGACTATGACTGGACTCAGCATACGTTCCGCCTTCTTTCCGATGATTGCCATTTTCTTCTACACAATATCGGTCATAGTGACTACCATGAACCGTCTATGGGGAAGGAGTAAGTTGTTAAGCCTATAAAAATAAAAATATCTGCCTTTTCTTAGCATTCGATTTTTTGCAGAATATTTATACCTGCCCATTCACCTGCTGTGCCAGCTGCTGCCGTACTGGTTCTATACCTACATCACATTTATATTCCTTAAAATGTTGATACCAATGCAGGGACGCGATGGACCGGAGAGTCAGCCAGACTTGCTGATTGGTGGCTTGTGTGCCATAATGGGCGTACATTTTGCGGGATTTATTGTAAGTACTACACCTCGCGTTGAAAGGTTAGTTAGAGTCTCGAAAGGAAGAAAGTCACCTCCGAACACGAGAATAGTAAAGAGATCTAGAGCGGCCCTAAAAACAGATTTGCAATCTCTCAAAAACTGTCCAGAAATGTAAATCGCTGAGATACTACCTCGAATGGAATAAGCTTGAACTTATAGGAATAGGCAAGGGGATATTGCGGTGTTCAGGGGAACGAATATGCTGACGAATTGGCAAACCGCGAATCTGTAGGTAAACCGATGAGAACCGAACCAATTATATTTACAGGGTCCGGCGCTCGAAGTGCGACCAATTAAAAAGGCCATAAATTTAGTTTGGAAAATTACTTTTATTAAATTCAAAGTAAAAAATGTGTGAAAATAATACAAAATTAAGAATCAATTTAGTTTTGCTCGATATGACCACCTTTTGCCTGGAATATGGCCTTGAGACGGTCCCCAAACGAATAGCAAGCTGCTCGAATGTGACTTGCAGGTATTTTGGCCCACTCGCGGATAATACCTTTTTTCAGCCCATCAAGCCTGGTAAACCTTTTAGTTCGGACATTCTTCTCCTAAATGGCCCAAAGAAAATAACCATCAGATACGCGTCTGGTGAATTTGAGAGCCGTTGTGTGGTCATGTTGCATTTACACAGAAACTCTGGTGGATGCTCTATTCTTCGCTCAAATAGTTATGAATTTATTCTTGGGTGCAAGGCATTGATGGAAATGCAGCAAAAAGGCATCATTGCACACAAATAATCGCCGCTTTGTGTGGATTCGGAAATATGTATATGAAGTTGCAAAAAATAGCTGTCGGGTGAAATTCTGGGAAAAAAATTAATAAAAATAATATAAATGATGCAACTTAATTAATCTAATAAGCGCATGTTGTGAGTGTTCATGAAGGGCAAGTTCAAATGGATCAAGGTCTGGTGTGCTGCTGCGTTATTGATGTGGAAATATTTTATTGTAAAACAAAATGTAATGATTTAATATTGATTTTATTTATGAAAGGCCTTTTTTATAGGTAAACAACACTTATTTATTATTGACTTCAATAACTCACAGAATTCATGGAATTTTGCGTTGATAAAAAATTGCGACTACTTTGGCTGTGTGTTATGAAGAGTAGGTCATGAAGGACATGAACGAGTTGAATACCGGTAGCTGCTTTTACAGCCTAAATCAGTTACTTCACTTAATCCAAAAAAAGAAAAATAGCTTACAAAAATCAAATTACACACCAATTTTTAAAAAGATTCGTTAACTAAAAAATTGCCACCTTCAAGTGAGAGCCTCAAGTAGTGTACGGCTTGCTGCGCTGACTTGTTGGAACCGTTTAGCACTTCAAGAATTTGTATTGGCATGGTAAGGGAAGCGGCCGCCGTAGCCGAATGGGTTGGTGCGTGATTACCATTTGGAATTCACAGAGAGAACGTCGGTTCGAATCTCGGTGAAACACCAAAATTAAGAAAAACATTTTTCTAATAGCGGTCGCTCCTCGGCAGGAAATGACAAACCTCCGAGTGTATTTCTGCCATGAAAAAGCTCCTCATAAAAATATCTGCTGTAAGTCCCTCCATTTGTGGAACAACATCAAGAAGCACACCACAAATAGGAGGAGGAGCTGGGCCAAGCACACAAAAAGGGTGTATGCGCCAATTATATATATATATGGTAAGGGAAGCATCATGAATTCTTTTCTATAGCGCTTCTTCTTCTTAGCGTCACAGTCCTTGGTAAACCATTACTTCCTTCTTCCTTCCATCACAGCTTCTTGAGATCGGTCCCGATTTATGGTACAGCCACTTCATTCACTTCAGCCACAAAAATTGCACGCGCATATTCCTAAGATCAATTTCACCATCTTCTTGACACCTTTTCCTCGCGCGTCCCCTTTTTCTTTTTCCAATTCGGCGAAGATCTAGTGCCTTTCTCGTTGATCGCTCCCTTGGTATTCTAGCCACATGTCCGAGCCATCTAAGTCGTTGAGACTTAATACATCTTATTATAATACTTTCTTTCTTAACTATGTCTTCCAGTTCGGCATTGTGCCTAATGCGATAAGTGCCATCTGCCAGTCTAAGCGTACCATAGATCTTTCGGAACCCTCGTCTTTCAAAGCACATTAGCGGGTTTGTCTCGTTCGCTTTCATAGTTCACAACCAAGTGTAAGCACAGGTCGTATCAGTGCTTTATACATTCTTAATTTTTGCTCACGCGACAATATTTTAGATCTGAGCAATTTTAGGTTAGCATTATATGCTTTGTTGGCTTCCCGTATTCTGTCATTGATTGCTACCGGCATCTTTTGGTTGGCTGTTAATGTAATGCCTGAGTAGGGGGACTCAATTCCACATTGGAATGTGTATGCCCCACACTCCGGGTCATTGGATACATATTTGGACCATATATTTACAGGGTTTGATTGAAAAGTAATGGTCCTTATTTTTGTAAGCAGTTTTATTAAACCTTTTGGCTTATACAACTAATATTCTTCAAAATAGGAGCCCTTGAGCGTCAATACGCCGGTGGTAGCGGTCCTTCCACTGCCGGAAACAATTTTTAAACTCTTCCGCCGGAATCGAGTTCAATTCGGATCGCCTCGATGGAGTCGAAACGCCTCCCCTTCAGCTTTATTTTCAGGCGCGGGAACAAAAAGAAGTCCGGAGGGGGCAGGTATGGGCTGTAGGGAGGGTGGGGAAGCACCGGAACCCCCATCTTGGCCAATGCAGAGCTGCAGAGGAAGGCGGTGTGCGCCGGCGCATTGTCGTGATGAAGGGTCCAATTGGCCTCCCGGCCTTGCTTGAACGACTTGTGCCACTGTTTTACCTGGTCACTGGACAGAGATGGGTCCCCGTAAGCCTCCTTGAGTAGCCCAATGGTTTCGGTACTCGTTTTGTTTAGCTTTACGCAAAATTTGATCGAGTAACGTTGCTCCACCGATCGCTGCATTTACGCCACTGCAAAATCCTAACACACTTTTGAAACAGCTTTCACGCGCGGAGCGAAGTTGACTGCACCGCTGTTGCCAGCGAACTGGGACCGGTTTCTAGTGGAAGGGGAAGGTCCAACGATCATTTTCCCCCACCAGCCGATTCGGTTGATCCCTTGGCAGACGCTCCGCGCGGGGAGGCTCATTACTTTTCAATCAAACCCTGTACAGGGTCCGGCACTCGAAGTGGAACCAATTAAAAAGTCCATAAATTTAGTTTGGAAAATTACTTTTATTCAATTCAAAGCAAAAAATGTGTGAAAATAATACAATACAAAATTAAGAATCAATTTACTTTTGCTCGATATGAACTCCTTTTGCCTTGAGACGGTCCAGAAACGTATCGCAAGCTGCCCGAATGTTGGTATTTTGGTCCACCCGCGGGCAAAGGCTTTTTTCAAATCGGACCTTGCTCTCCGAAACAGCCCAAAGCGAATAGTCCATCGGATTGGCATCCGGTGAATTTGAGAGCCATTGTATGGACGTTATGAAGTTCGGAACGTTGTTTTTTAGCCACGACGGTGCCGAGCCTTGTTGAAACGTCCATGGTCTGCCACCGAAATGTTGTCTGCCCACAGCTTCAAAGCAACCTACAGATAATATTTCGCATTTGGGCGTCAAGGCAGGCTCGATGAAAACGGCTGGAGAGCGCCCATCAGCGGTTACAGCGGCCCAAACCATTACCTGTGGCGGGTGCTGCCTCCTGGTGGCTAATCAATGACTCAAATTTTCGTATGAACGGTCGGTCAAATAAACCCTATCGTCTTGGGAGTTTACGAATTGCTCAATTTGAAAAATTTTATCCTCAGAAATCAATGTTCGGGAATTGACTGTTTTCGGTCAAGCGAAGCAACTCCTTCGCTCTCCAAAGACTGACCTGTTGCTGCTTCGGTGTGAGATCACGCGACTTTTGAATCTTGTAAGACTTGAATTTGAGATCATCTTTCAGTATCCGGCGGATGCTACGGTCAGATATTTTCAGTCCTTAGCATAATTTTGGCAGTTTTGCACGGGGTTTAGTGTTCCCAAATCGATTGCGTTTCCAGAGCTAGCTGCTCAATCAGTTGCGTTTTCAGAACGGTGAGTGATGGGTAAAGGTCTGACGTGTTCAATCTCGGCAAGCAAAACAGCTGTCTTATTGAGCTCATAGAGTCTCTCATTTCATTCTATTCCTTTGTGTGCTGGTATCCAGTAAATAGTGAACTGCTCATTTTCGCAGAGTTCATTCATTTTTGGAACTGCATTGTTGAACACATTTCGAGTTAGTTCAAGGAGCCATAATTTTTTTAATAGGCGCTTGGCTTTCATTGGTAATGTTTTTCCGAGTATTAAAAGCAGTTAATTCCAGAGCTACCTCAGCTGCTTTTGTTGGGCCCATCAGTAAAAAAATTGTATGAAGGATATGTGGATACTAGATCTTTTTGCCATCCATTTGGCTTAATAATTGCGTTAAGCTCTAAGCCATATTTAGCTTGCGCGATTACGTAGTCTGACCTTTCGGTCGAATCCAGAATGTTGCTGTGGTCAGAAAGCCTCTATGAGAATTGTCTTATAACAGATCTTTTGGCTGAGTCTTTTTCTACTACTTTGATTGGGTGCCAGTTGAGACTTCCTTCTATTCTAATTCTGCTGTTGGAGTTGTGCTCATAGCACTGTTAACGTATTTTCCTGCAATCCCTTGCACGCTTTTCAATCTTTTAACGCAACTCACTTTATCGCACGCCGTTCACCATACCAGCGATCCACAGAGCATTATTAGTCTAATGACCGCCCATTAAAGCCATTTCTGCTCAGAGCGCTATTAGGTTGAAGGAAATAGGCCTGTGGAGTCAACTTCCTGTAGGACATGGTAGCATCTTAAAGCAGATCTCCCTTTCCTTCTCTGTACTTTGTACAGATCTGTCCATCCGCAAACTGGGCTTTGAAGTTGTGCTAGGGCTATCTTTCCGAGCAGGCAAGATTGGAAGGAGGGGAGAGTCGGCACGGATATAGGTGCCTCTGTTTTCACTGACGGAGCTAAGATGTAAGCTGGAGTGGGAGCGGGGGTTTTCTCTAAATCAGCCAATATTTAAGTACCCTTTAAACTGCCGGAAACGAGCAGCGTTTTTCACGCAGAGGTCTTCGCTATCTCTCAAGCATTCAAAACGCTTAAGGATCGCTGTTGGAAGGGAAACATTAACATTTTTTCCGTTAGTCAAGCTGCAACCAAAGCCCTGTCATCGCCCTGTTTTGCAGCTCCTGTTAGGACGAACTGAAACGTCTCGAACGTGCAGGAAACATTTCCCTTATCTGGGTTCCTGGGTCCTGAGGGGCAGGGGTGATAGATGAGTGAGTTTGATAGGGCATGTGAAAAGGTGGTTAGTGTCGTGCGGGGTGCCTTCACATGCCGGACATATGTTTAGTATGTCGGGGTCGATTCTGGATAAGTAGGAGTTTACCCAGCTACAGTATCCAGAACGTAGTTGTGCCAAGGTTACGCGGGACTCTCGGGGAAATTGGAGCTCTTCGTCTGCGATAGGTGGTGGTTGGACTCCGATGACGGCATTCGGTGGTCGGGGGCTTAAGAAGGTGGTAAGGGTCTTCCGATGAATGTCTATACACTGTCCGCTCCAGTAGCTGTCGATCTGCTGATGGTCTGTCTCATCGCGTGCGATTTCAAAAACACTATGGCCTCAATACGATAGAAACAGGACGCTTAAGATGATGGGAATTCCCCGCCATTCAATTTGCAAAGTCATTGCGGTGTTTACTGGTCCCTGGGTGATCGGTACCCATGCGGAGAAGTTTGGAATTCCGTACAACTCCTATTGCAGAAGCTGTGGGGATCCTGCAGAGAAAGGGACTGTTGAACAGTTTCTATGCAAATGTCCGACTCTGGCGGCTAGGCGTTTGAGATACCTTAGCGTGCCCTTTGAGGATGACTTAAAGAAATTCTCTAGCCTAGATCCCTTTTCTCTCCTCCACAACATCAACAGTACTGGATGGCTGTAGATGGTTTTCTCTTGCCTAAATGTTTTTTTTTTCGCAGGTAATGGTCCACATTATGGTATCAAAACGGCACGTAAGTGCTACTTGAAGTGTACCTGTGGTACTCTTGCCATCTAACCTACCTACCTAATGGCCGCCGCGTATATCCAATGCCCCTTACGATACAAAATTTTATCGGACACTTGATTGCATTTATTTATTTTTAATATTTTTGATATTTCTGTTTTTTTATTGTAGTATTTTTGAAAAATTCTTTCAATTTCCGTATTAATTTTCCTTATTTCTTTCTTCACAGTTACCTGTCTTGCATAAGTTTCGGAATTCCAAAGCTTTTATCAGTCTTTTTGGCGTAATATGTTTGGTTTTCATTATGTTGGCTTGTCTGCCCGTTGGATTTCCCTATAAGAAGGATGTGGCCATGCAGAGGGTTTACGTTTTGGTAAGTAAATGAAACCAAGTACTTGGGACTAAAAATAGATAGGAAATGGACTTGGAAATTAAACATCTTAGAATGAGTTAGGAAAGCGTGTCTAGCTTTTTATGCCTGTAAGAGAGCTTTAGGTAAGACCTGGGAAATTAAACCTAAGGTTGCTCATTGGCTTTATACTGCTGTCGTCAGACCCATTCTTCTATATGGAAATGTTGTCTGCTGCTGTGCTATGCGCAAAAAAACTTATTCCAATTCATTGAATAAGGTGTAGAGATCAGCGGAATTAATAATATGTGGCGTCATGAATTAGTAATATGTGGCGTCATGAAACTTGGATCTCTTCTGCAAATACTCAGCGGCCTATTCCGCTTTAAGGCTCAGAGCGAGCTCACAATGGAAGACACATTCATGGACATTCAACCATTTTAGACTCCTATACATATATCATTATCACCCTCCCATTCTCTGTTTCGAAAGGAATTTCTCAATGAAAATCCCTTGGAGAAGATCCGTCACTCAACACACCCGTTGAAAACTGCACCGACGGATCTAAAATGGACACCGGTGTAGGATCAGGGTTATATTGCGAAGAGCTTCTAATCAGCTTCTAAACTACCGGTTCACTATAGTGCGTTTCAAGCAGAAATAAACGCTATTCAGGAAGCCTTAAGATGGTTAGAGATAAACAGAATTTCATCAACAGATATTTGCATTCTATCAGACAGCCAAGCTGCCCTACGGACCCTGGATGCATTTCAAATAACATCAAGGAGTGTCTTACATTGTCGCCAATCTCTTAATGAAATGGCGAAACAATATCGTATTACCTTATGCTGGGTTCCGGGCCACAGAGATATACCAGGGAACTGTAGGGCTGGCCAACTTGCAAAAGAAGGTACTTGTATGCCAAACATAAGTAATTTTATGGGGGGATCTCTCGCAACTTGTAAGCTTTTTGTTATGGGCGAATTATCAGTTCTGTAAATCAATGATGCGTTAGTGTGAACATCTGTGAAATTGCGAGGCAAACATAGCCAAGACTACATCTACGATTGTACTAAAATATCATAAAATTGAGTAGACTTCAAATTAGGCCCTTAGTAGGGGACCTCACAGGACATTGCCTCATAGCAAATCACGCAAGGAGATTAGGCGTTTACATGCACGCTTTCTGTCGTAGCTGCACATTTCCGGCTCTAGCCAGAAGCAGGAATCGATATTTAAGATCCTACTTCTGAATGAATATAGATAATCTATACAATTTAGGTATCAACAACCTTTTACGCTTTGTCAAAAACTCAGGATCGTTCAATCTGGAAGAGGAAATGTGGCCCAGTCCCTGTGGCTCACAACGGATCCGTTTCGCTGTCAAAGTGGCATCGCTGTCTCTAAGTGCAATGTGGCTGCCAAACCTAACCTAACCTAAGTAAATCATTTTTATTTTTAAGTAGATTTTTTTTAATTTTTTTTTTTAAGTAGATCAAAGTGTACACAAATCCAACAAAACTTTGAAATCTTTCATCTCCAGACAGAAAGTAAATCTAACTGGATTTTTTAAGTGAAACTTCTTAGGCGTCGATGGACGAGCGAGAAAGGCAAGTAAGATTTCAAGGCCATGCAACGTTTTGGGCATTTTCGTTCCGCGAGAGAGAAAAAAGATATAACGTAGAAGAAAAGGAGAGAGAGAGCTATACCTTATATATATCTTAGATACACTTTAGGCTATTTTTCTTGAGTTTTTCCTTGTGGTTGCTAATTTCTGATGAGAAATAACATTGCCTACTTTTTTTTTTTTTTTTTTTTTTTGGCGGTGAGGTTGGGTTCAAAATGCCTTCGCACCATATAGTAACCGTCTCTATTACCTGTGTGGTGATTCCACTAAAAATATCCCTCCTCTTATCTTTTCCCTCCACCCCGGGACTGCTAACACATTGCTTCGAGGTAGAGGGCCAAGACGGCGTCCTAAGAAGGACACTTACTTACTCACCCTGCGTCCAGGGTCGCCTGTTTTGAGAAGCCTATGCTCAATGCTTTTCAGCATAACTTTCCATTTCGCGCTTCTTTTTTCGGATAATATCCTCCACAAAATTTGCGACGGCATTCCATTTTTCTTCGTCTATCATCATTTTCTCGATAATTTCTTCAGGTGTAAATGCACCAATAGCTCGCTGCAGACCGGTTCTTTCTTCCACCTCTCGCATTTAAAGAAGGTGTGTTCCGCATCATCATACTCAGTATCTCCAAATATGCAGTTTGGTTGGCTCACTTTTCCCATTCGCCACAGATACTTACGAAAGGACCCATGTCCGGACAAAAACTGTGTGAGGTAATAGTTAACCTCACCGTGCTTTCTTTCTACCCACTTTTTTAGAACATTGCCTACTTTAAACGCTTGTTTGTTGGTGCAAGCTTGTAGGAAATATATTTTTGGTGCCTACTTTTTGGCCTTATATTTGCTTGTTGCCTGTTGTTGTTGTTGTTTGGGCTTTTTTTTGGTCCCAATTTGTTGGCGTTTTTTTTTTGGTGCCTACTTTTTGGCGCTTGTGCGTACTATAAAGTGTTATCGGATTTATTGGTATTGCCTTGCGGTAATTTGTGTCGTTGCTGCGGTCCTGGAATCGCTGCGTTTGTGCGGGTGATAAACGCTCGGAGTGGTGCGCGTTGTTGCCACGGTTTGTGTCCGGCGTTTACCTACACCGGTCGACCCTTCTCCATTTTTTGTAAATTTTGTCTATTGGTATTCTCTGCAAATATTGTGAATTTCTTTAGATATATATTCTTTTTTTCTCTCTCTCTCTCTCTCTCTCTCTCTCTCTCTCTCTCTCTCTCTCCCATTCTCTCGCGAGGCCCCCACTCTTTCTTTGTCTGCCTTGAAAGTTTCACTTCGGTTATGTGTACTACGCCACACGCATTTTTATTTTTTTTTTCTGTTTTTCATCCTTAAGCACACCTCTCGCACCTTCTACGATGAATATGGTTTTGTATACAAAAACGAATCAGGCTACTATCTTCAGCCAGTGGATGCACGCATTGACACATTGGAGAGTACAGTTCTTCAAACTGCCGAACCAGAGTCAACGGTTAAGGAATATTGTGACACTGAACTCTTTTGCGGATTGCCATTATACAATTCGCGTTGGCTGAATTGGAAGTAAGTGGGCGTAAACTTATTTCCTAAACAGACGCAGGGAAGGTGATAGTATTTTAAATATTAATACCTTAGCTCTCAAAAGTGATGTGCACTTGTATGAGTATATTTTGGATTTACCTTTCATTTCACAGAAACTCTTCACGTTGGATATTGGCAACAAGTCCGCGATTGCCTATACCTACGGAGCTTAAGCTAACGTCAAAAATTTACGTAACCGCAACAAGAGTGCGTTATGGATTTAGTTTGAAATCTGCGGATCGCGTGGTTGTCTATGTAGAACCGTATCCAAATACGAAAGTGATTGATTGGACCTTTAATAAGACACCATTGAACGAGAATTACACAACACCCTATTTTATATATCATCTCTACTCGATGGATGAAAGACCAATGACATTTTGGATAGAAGTGGATGTGAGTATCAATCGATGAATGGATAATTGAAAAATACTTAAAATGCACCATTACTTAATCTCCAGCGAGGCTCTGCAGACTATGAGGGTGCTACGCTACGTCTGGGCGTGGGAGTGCATTTTATGTACCACGAAGCTTACTACACCGATGAGTTCAAAGAGTTCTTGAACTCATTCCCTGAATGGTCCTATCCCATACACTGGTTCGCCTCGTACGAAAGTCGCAGTTTTTAGTGGTTTTGAATTTTTCTTTTTTTAATTTAAATAAAAAAATATTTTGTAATATTTATTATTGATTGGCTATTTGTGCACTGCGACCTGAATAGATCTATTGTGCATATTTAATATTTTTAATATTTTTTAAATAAAATAATATAAGGTTGTCAAAAAGTCTTGCGGTATTTTCATTGAATTTTCAATTGTTCATAAAATTGGTTTTAATAATGCGATTTAAGTCAAATATGCGCCGTTTTGTTCGATGACGAGTTCCCAACGAGATGCCAACTTCATAATGCCCCTCTTATAGAAGCTCGCTTCCCTATTGTCAAAAAACTCGGAGAGCCAATTTTCACAGGACTCTCTTGTGGACAACTTCCGACTACCAAGCTCGTTCGCCATGGACAGAAATAGATGATAATCACTTGGTGCGAGATCCGGACAATACGGTGGATGCAAAAGAACCTCCCATCCGAGCTCCCGGAGCTTCTGGCGCGTCACCAAAGATGTGTGTGGCCTGGCGTTGTCCTGATGGAAGACAATTCGGCCTCTGTTGATCAAAGATGGCCTCTTCTGCATGAGTGCTGCATTCAAGCGGTCCAGTTGTTGGTAGTACAGGTCCGAATTGAGCGTTTGGCCATAGGGGAGCAGCTCATAGTGGATGATTCCCTGCCAATCCCACCAAACACACAGAAGAACCTTGCTGGCCGTATTTTTTCAAAACAATTTATTTAAATTTTTATTTCGCTGATAACTGCGTTTAGTACAAATTTTAAAAACTAATACATCGAATAATAAATATTTTTTTACAAAATTAAAAATATACAACAAAAAGTCTTAGAAATATTGCTTATATAAATATATAAATGTATATATCGGCGTTCTTACTTTCCTCTGCAAAATAATAAATTTCACAAAAGAAATTTTCAAACACTTTGTTCGTTGGTTTACATTCCCTTAAAAAATATAGTTTATTCCAAACGTCATAGTAATTTTTATATTAAAGCTATGGCATCCATAAAGAATAATAGTTCAGGATTTGATCAGGATCATCTTCATCATCATCTAAATCAGCATCATCATCAACATATTAATCAACATCATCATCCTCTCCATATCCATCAGCTTCATCATCATTTAAATCAACATCATAATCATCTCCATATCCATCATCTTCAGCTCATCATCATCATCGTTTCAATTCATATTTTTATAATCGCCAACTCTCGTAAGAGCTCGTCCAAGCGCTCACTGTCGACCAGGCTGGGAATTCAGCTACGAAATCACGAAAGTCGTCGGTGTTGGAGATATCGTCGTGAATTTTATGGCCTATAACGCCAATGTCAAAAGTCGTTCCTGACCAATCGGCGCTGTCATGCTGGATGAACAACAAAAAAAATTAATAAGCAAAAATACTAGACGAACAACAAAAAAAGTAATCAGTAAAAATGTGAAAAGTAGACACAAATCATATTTCAGCTACTAAGTAGACAAGCACTTGGGTAATTTGTGATGCTCAGAATCTGTAAAGTCCAACTGTTTAACACTTTGGGGTTTAAAGTCTTAGAATAATGAGAAATGCTGCAATGATGCAATAGCAGAAGATGGAGAGAGCGAAAGTCACACCTGCAAGAATTGTTTGGCCGATGTATCGGACGTGAAATCTATAGTTTTTAGTTGTTGTTGCTGTTGTTGTAGCAGCATAAACATTACCCATACATGCACAGGGAATGCTGCAGGAGTTACATTCCTTGGCCGGATATAGATCCGAGTCGTTCCCATAACGTAGAACCGACTGTCATGGAACGCTATAATTTTTAGTGATTTTGTTGCTTTGAGGTCTTAAAAAACCTTTCGAAATATTTTTTTTCTTATGTTAGGATGTTCAGACGCTTAACATTTACCTTCGCGGCATCTGTCAAAGCAGCTGTACAACAAAATTCCATCAAATGCAAATTTTCAAATTGACATCGAAATTCCATAGGCGAGAACCCTTTTGCGTGCTTACCAAAGCACATTCGAAGAAAGTTATCAACGACTGGGAGAAAATATGGAGCTCATATGCCACAGCATAGAAAGTGCGAGACAGAAGCAGGCAAAACAATTTATTCCTCCTTACAGAAGAGCATCAAGTAGGCTCACAAACCTGGATAAAAAGTACTCGACTTCTCACTCTATACTATGCAGGACAGAAAATCTTCGTTACCATTTTAGGAAACTAGGAGTAGCGGAAACAATCATTTGCCGTTTTTGCGAGCTTGGCCACCAAACACCTGGAAATATCCTCTAAAAATTTATAGATCGCGAAGAGCTAGCGAAGACTCACTCACTTATGTATGTAGGGACTGGACAATTGGTGACATGGAACAAAAAGCGCAATAGATGTCATCAGAGGTACAGTGTAGCAGTGTAGAATGGCCCACTAAAACAAACTAGCGACATAAATAACTGTCAAAATACTATCCAGTATACTCGAACCACAACTTATAAGTCGCGGTAAAAATCAGTGGCTGGCGAGGTTTGCATGCTAGCTCTATATGAGCAAACTACTTCTTTTGGACGATCTAAGCAAGTAAATAAGAACCCAGACATCGCTTCCAACCAGTCTGTGCCCAGACTATCGAGGTGCTCGAAACCCGTTTTGCACTATGATAAGCATTTGCTTAGAAAGTTTTAAATGGATTCTGTCTCCTCTTCATCTATAAGTATCCTCTTATAGCTTCGAAATAAATCATTATTCACCTCTCAGTAAAGTCCTAGTTCTTCGCTCATGAAGGTGACAATCAAATTGAACTATACACTCTGAGGGCCAATTTGGATAACCAGCTATCTGCTCCAAAATAAAAATTTGAAAAAGTCGCGAGATTGGTAACTCCTAAAACTCTCAGGCTAAAAATCCCATTGTATTTAAAGCTCTAAAGCGTAGATAGGCAAAGAGGAAAAGAGAGAAGTAACAGAAAGAAAGAAATAGTATAGAATAGAGACATAGAGATCGCTAAACCTGCGATATTTTTCCAGATTCTTTGGAACCTATTTCATTTCATCGGTAAAGAAAATGTCCGCAAACTTCGTTGAATGCACTCTTGATTACTCCATTGCTCATTGACATCAAATTTCTTTCCAAACGAAACTATGAATATAAGGCCGTTCTTAGGTGCCAAAAACAGTGGATACAGTGGATTCCTCATCAGGTTGGTATACTTGCCGCGGGGATGAGGTTTAAGTGGTAGTTTAACTCGCCTTTCATTCGAGCTAATTAACGAACCAAGGGGGAAGCTCCATATGGGGATTGACTAACCATACATCCGCGCAACGGTGGCCACTAAATCACCGTACGGAGATTACCGTATCAACGTCTCCCTGTTATTCCCTACCCCAGCATGGGATGCATGCCCTTTCATCCAACTTAGAACTGTACAAATGATGATCCAGATTAGCCCACCTACTCTTAGTTGTCATTTATTGATTTTCCTTAACTTGTGCGCGGTTGAGTTCTTGAATTAGGTTGAATAAATTGTGTCCCAGGTCTCATGCACTCGTCAACTTTTTCGTACCCCGAAACAACATTATGTTCCAAAAACCTGTAAAAATAGACGATGTGCTGTCGATGAGGTTGTTGAAGGTGTGACACTCTTCAATGCATTTCGAGGGCGCCGTTACTGAGCTAAAGGCCTTGATAGATGCCTAAATCTCCACGTTTAAAAGAAAAGACTAAACATACGTCGAATTTTATCTAAAATTCACATATGGGGATATTTTTAAGACCCTATTGTCAGTAATGTCAATGTGTGAAAGCTTCGTTGAAGTACTGTCAACGATGAGTGCTATAAGCACTATACTCAAAGCCAAGGAAATAACAGATTGAGGTTATTTTTCTACCTAGTAATCTACGGCCGCCAGCCTTGAAATCCAACGTAGAATATCGCTTGCCAACAAGCGCTTCTTTGGACTAAGTAGGCAACTGAGCAGTAAAGTCCTCTCTCGACGAACAAAACCAACACTCTAAAAGGCTCATATCACACCCGTCCTAACATATGGTGCAGGAGTTGGGACAATGTCAACATTCGAGGAGGCATCCCTTGGAGTGTTTGAGAGAAAGATCCTGTGGAAGATTTTTGGACCTTTGCGCGCTAGTGACAGCGAGTACCAATGAGCTGTATGAGGTTTACGTCGACATAGTTATAACGCAGCTAATAAAGATCCAGTATCGTTGGCTGGGCCATGTCGTCCGAATGGATACAAACGCTCCGGTTTTGAAAGTATTCGATGCGGTACCAGCTGGTGGTAGCAGAGGAAAAGGAAGGCCTCCTCTGCGTTGGAAAGATCAGGTGGAGAAGGACTTGACTTCACTTGGTGTTTCCAACTAGCACCGGTTATCAAGAGAAGGAAACGACTGGCTTTGTTAAACTCGTTCAAAATCACCTAAGTGGTTATCACGCCCACTAAATGCATGAAACGTCAAAATGATAGAGAGGATTTTTTCTAATAGCAAAGCTAGAGTAGCCTATTTCACGAGTGCGCATTTTAATATAACTCGAAACGTTTTAGGAATCTCTTTATGAAACTTGCAGGGCTTACTGATCATAGTCTAGGCTATTATTGAAAAAGAAATAAGCAAATCATCTGAAGGGAGTTTTTTCAAAAATTACAACAAAAAATGACTACCCAAAAATGTTGTGTTTTGCAAAAATTAGAACAAAAAATTATTACCAAAAAATTTTGAGCAAAAAAAATTAATTTTTTAATTAAAAAAATTGTCTTGTCTATTAATAAAAAAATAAGCAAATCATCTGCAGAGGATGTTTTTCAAAAATACAACAAAAAATTACTACCCAAAAATGTTGAGCATCAAAATATATTTTTTCTAAAAAATTTTATTTTTTTTTAATAAAAAAAATTATTTTTCCTAACAAATATTTTTCCTAAAAAATTTCTTTTATAAAAAATAATAAAATAATAAAAATAAAATTTTTTAGAAAAAATATATTTTTTCGCTCAACATTTTTGGGTAGTAATTTTTTATTGTCATTTTTGAAAAACGCAGATGACTTCTTACTTTTTTTTAACAGTCTAGACTCTAGACTATTAGTAAAAAATATTTTTTCTAAAAAATTTTTTTTAAGTAAAAAAATACTCTAGGCCAAATAAGCAAAGCATCTGAAGAGTTTCTTAGAAAATACAAAAAAATGGTTACCCAAATATTTTGAACAAAAAAATTTGTTTTCTCAAAAAATATTTTTTTTTTAGTAAAATTATCCGAAGTTCTTTTGAACATTTTTATGCATTTTTGTTTTAATTTTTTTTCTTTCTTTTGTTTTATTAACAATTTAATTTTTTTTTTTATTTTTATTAAAACTTTATAAAAATGTCCAAATAAACTTCAGACATTTCACTATAAAAAACTATACACCCAAATTTTCAACAATGAATAAATCTCAAAATTATTAAATGTTTTCAAAAATTTTCAGTTTACTTCGAATTATAGTCAAGCCTACAAATAAGCCAATTCTTAGAAGAGTTGACGACAACATCCAATATACAAAGTTCGAACACTTGAAAATTCTCAAAACAGTTGTTTGGTTATCGTTTGGACTATTAGATCATGCAAGACCCCTGTTAGGTAGTACTCCTCTGCGCCAAGTAAAAGTGGATTTAAGTATGGTTCAAGCAAAGAGTAGAGGACATAGAAACATTTTTAAAAGAAAAGTGTATAATTTAATTGCGAGAAATGGGGAGGCTCTTCAGAACGTTTTCGTGCGCTTAGCGCGAGCTACAAGACCAGCTGGCCTCAATATAAATGAAGAAAAGACAATTGACACGATCCTTTCCTTATACTCACATCAGTATCGGATGTTATGTTTTTGACTTCATGCAAGAGTTTAAATACTTAGGCGTAGTACTCAGCATAAATGAGGATACGCCCTTATCTACAAAAGACCGTATTCAGGCAGCTAACAGAGCATACTTTGGCCATATCAAACTTATGAAGTCTTCATTGATATCAAAGGAACAAAAAAGGTTCTCACTTACGGCTGTGAAACATGGGTCCTTAAAGTTAATGACGTAAATTTACTTATGTGATTTGAAAGAAAAATTCTTAGAAGAATATTCGGTCCTATACAATTAGAAGACGGTACATACTGTATCGGTATAACTACCAGCTCAGTGTTTTACTCGCGGGTGGAAATGTAACGCGGTTTATTAAGTCCCAAAGATTGTGGTCGTATGGACACATTTTAAGAATGAGCAGCGAAAGAACGACCAAAAAAGAATTTGAAGCAAATCCTGAAGGAGCAAAAAGGAGAGGTCGGCCAAGGAGACGATGGTTGCTAGACTTAGAAGAGGATTTACGAAAGATGAAAATCTCACAACATAGAGCGAAAGCGGACTGTCGAGAGAGATGGAGACGTACTGTAGAGAGGGCTATGGTCCACCCCGGACTGTAATGTCAATATGATGATGTATTATTTATTCTCAAGGACCAACTGCTTGCGCTCGCTTCTACTTTTTTTGCTTTTTGTGTAACGCTTCTTTAAAATTAAAAAAAATATATAAAGTACTTGCATTTATTATTTTTATTTACCTCAAATTCCAAATGAAATCGGAACGGCGCCGGATCCAAGGCATATGAAAGATATATAAAGTATGGCGCCTCAAAGTTATCCTTAATTGGCGTACGATCAAATGACCAATCCACCAGCTTAGTGTCATTCATGGGATCTATGAAAACGCTCATGTGATCAGGACCCGAAATCTCTAGACTTATAATCAGATTCGTCAATGATATCCGTTCTTTGCTCAGGATTCTCATCTGCGGCCAACCACCTGCTCTGGGTGCTGGACCATCAATCCAATAACTCTGACCACTATGGTAAAAAAATTAAACATATTATATTACAGTAACCTAGAAGATTCGTTCCGAAGGAAGTGTACGCTCTTTAGTGCTTACCGCCAGCCCAACCAGCGCGTACTATAGATTGGATAGCCGCACATCAATTCCGTGTCACAACTCACGCCCAGTCTGCTGGATTTGGTTAGATTCATATTCTCGAACAAGTAATCGACAGAGTGGGGATGACGATCAACAGGCACGACATAGTAGCCAGAATCGTTGTAGCGGACCGACATCGCAGAATCGGCATCGTGAAAGGTGCGCGTCGTGTGCTAGAAAACAAAAGCATGAATTTATAAAAAAAAAATGTAAGGTATGCCTACTCGTCTTGATTCCAACTACTTACAGCAACATAGAAACGCTGTGGTGCATCGCGCTCCCGATAGGGAAAGCCAACCGGAGTAGCGGCTAATATAATGAATATCAAGCAAATCACACCGAACGTAGAGATGATGATCTTCGATTTGCGGAACAGGCATAAAAGTGGCACCTGTGTACAAATATGAGTGTTTACAGATTTTTTCTTGAAATTTAGTTAAGCCTGTAATACCAAGAAGGGCGCCAAAAGCAAGCACGCCAACACTGTAAATCCACCAATCATAAGTTCAGGATTTGTATTGGCGCCGTCACGGCCCTGCATCGGTATGAAAATAACATAGAAAGCATAGGCGCAGTAAGAGTAGAAGAGAAAGGGCAGTATCTGACAGACTGTGTGTGGTATGAGCCAGAGGAAAGCTGTAAGAAGAGAAAAGAATTTAACAGAAATTAGTTAATCTCACCAATAGAGAGAGGGAGAGAGATACTCGTACTTACTTGTCTTGTGGAAGCAAGTGATCATATTCAGGATCACCGACAATACATAGAAGGCAATGCAAAGCATTAATGCGAATGCTGAGCGGGTATTGAATGAGATCATTACTATGCAAAACACAGTCAAAATCAGGCAGTGTGCGTGCATGATGAGCTGTATGGCATAGCCCAATGGCAAACCATGCTGCAATCGAAATAAACGGAACAATAAATGCATACAAAAATACTTTCACATCAACTTGTAAAGCACTCACCTCCTTCGTGCGACTTAAGTAGATGGCCGGTAACAAGCCCATCATAAAGAACATCGGGCAAAAGTACAAACCGAAAACCATCCACGTCTGTGAGAACCACGCCATGGATAAGCCAACAGAATCCAAAAAAATCGCAATAGTGCCTGTCAGCAAAATGGCCAGCAGCACAGCCGCGAATTGTATGCCCAATAAAATACCGAATTTGATAAAGACGCGACGACGAAACATGCCTGTCTGGTGTGCCATATTCCAGATATAGGCCAGTATAGTGATAATGGCTACAACACACACCACGACATTTATTATAATGCCAGTTGTTTCGGAGTAGTAGACAATGAACCAGCCAAGCACATCGAAGAAGATGGTATGACCTTCCGCGTATTGCTGAAAATTGTGATGGTTAATAACTCAGGAGTAGGTGAAATGATTGAAGTGCCAGTCTGGCATTCCTCAAGTAGCACTGAAGCGCCGTTTTGATACGAGAGTAATGAATGCAATAATTGAATACTTACCGACGGGTCTTCCATTTCAGGCGCATTAGCCAAACCTTTTGCCAGCGCTAAAACATTATCGCCAGTGAGTTGATATGATTTGCGTGGTATGAGATTGAAGCGATCATACTTTGTGTGGTAGACAAAGCCGTTGAGCGTGTGAGCCATATCCAAACCTGCAGAATGAAGAGGAGTAAGGGGGTTATAGAAGTTTCAGAGATTGTAAGCTAACAACAAAATTACGGTTTTTTTTTTCTTTTTTAAGAAAAACTTATGATACGTGGAAAAAATTTATGTACCAAATATAGAAATGTTTATTAGCATGTCTCACAAAAAAGTGGTGTGGTGTTTCTACTTGACTAATGAAATTTATTATATTTCAAGACCTCCGCCAAAGTATTTAAGAAAAATATTTAAAATTACGTGAGCTGGACTGATGCCAAGTACTTGCAAAAATCGAGCTTTTTGTAAATAAATAAGTTTTCAAAAATATGTCTCCCAAAATATCGCTTCAGCTGATAGAGAATTTAAGAGGTTACATACGTCAAGAACTTTCTAAAAAATCGGTTTTTGTTTTTACAGATTATTGTTCTTTATAGTTTTAGACGTATTTCTGTGGAAATCGATTGTAAAAATTCGCCATAGATACAAAGTTATAGTCGAAAATGTAACTGCCCGATGCGCAGAGGTAGCCGTCCTTCGTTTGAGGCAGCTGGCCGTTACTTTTAGAGCCTTTCTGCCTGTCGGTTCTTTTATTATTCTCAAGTATGTATAGGGGCATCTCTAAAATATTACGAGAGTATGTATAGGGTCGATATGCTAAGGTTTATGAAACAAGAGGTTAGTTGTTTTTGATCATTCGAAGCGATCAGTTGTGTGCCTTATTTATGATTTTCGAAAATGTTAAAACGTCGTTGTATAGATCGTAAAGGCTGTAAGAGTGAATGATGTTCACATCCTAGAAAAAATAAGATCATATGGAGGTTAAACATGAGGTTTCATTCGACCCAACGTTCTCATACTGTATTTTATAGTTCACTGAGGTTTTTACAGCTATCTCGTATGGTCTGTCGTGTATGGTCTGTCGTGCATGTGGTGGAAATGTTGAGCCAAGTGGACTTGGTTTCAAATGAATTGTTTTTTGTACAGCGTGTGACGCTAATATCGAAAGTATTTTTTCATCGGCTTTGATAAACACTGCATACGAGATAAATCGACGCTTGACATTAGCTTTCCGAATGTTAGGAAGAGGATTGAAGGCAACGCACCTTTTTTGTGGTGTCATGGACTTGTCATCATATATCGCACAAGCAGGCTTTGATTCAATTATGAAAAATATTGAAGAAGCTTAGCAACCGTTGCTAAAGCATCCATCTATGAAAGTTGCTGCTGAAGAAGAACTTTATGAATCTGACAATCAAGATAAATTACAATTATATAAGGATGGAATTATTTTATCCGGAAATGGCACTTGGATGAAGGGAGGCTTTTCTTCGTTTATCGGAGTCACAACATTAATTGGTTATTTCTCCGGAAAGGTTTGGTAAAAAGCAGATATTGCAAAGAAAATGGAGCGGGATAGTGCTGTGGAAATGTTCCGGAGATCATTAGAAAACTATGGGGTTAGATTTGAATATTACGTAGGTGACGGTGATGCAAAAACTTTTTCTAGTATCACGAATGCTCAGCCGTATCCAGACCCCAAAGTAAAGAAGAAAGAATGCGGGGGTCATGTCCAAAAACGTATAGGTAAGCGTCTTCGCCAAGTCGCCAATGACAGTAAAAAATCGACTTCAATCACGAAAAAAGAGAAACCAACGACTACGAAGGAAAATTCAAATACATCGAATCAAATCAAACGAGTTAATTTGGGAGTAAAAGGAAAATAGACTAACTAACTATTTATTACGGTTTGATAATTAGAAATAATATAAACAACAACAATTTCGTACTGATCAGGAAAATTCATTTCAAGAAATTATTGCTTTAAACGCGCGCGACCTCGAGCGAAATGTAATTGAAAATTTAAACTCGTTTTTCGTTTCGTTTTTCATCATGCACGTGGTTTTTTGTTTAATATTTTAAAGTGTTTTCTCTATAGTTTGTCGAGCCGGATTTTTCATATTTTTATAAAAAAAATGCCGTAAATTGAGAGATTTTTCGAAATTCAACTTTATTTTATGATACAAGAATTTTTTTACTTTAGACCGTGGAGCAACTTTTTTTCATTGTACTTTGGGTCACGTGATTTTTTATATACTAATTTTTGTAAAAAACAAATATAATACATTTTTTTATAAAGTTTAAATACTAATAAACAATGTATACAATTTTTTTATATTTATTTCTATTGTTATCCTTTCTAAAAACATTTTTTCTTTTAGCGCATTTTTGACGCTGCTGGACGTATGTAAGTTTAAAGGTCTGTATAATTTTTTTTTTTTTAATTTATTCTTATCAAAGCAATCAACGGAATAGAAAGCTATTGATATATGCCAAACAAAACTTGGAACGTGAAAGGGTTAGTCTTGCCAGAAATAAAAAGCGCGAGATATTAATTTCCAATATAACCGTTGTATTCTAAATCTGACAAGATTTCATTGAGCTATCCAAGTTTTGCTTAAACTTATCTTCCAAAAAAAGTTAAAAATATCATCAAACATCTCACTACGCTGATTCTGATGACACAATTTTTAAATATTTTTACGCAAATGTTTAAGCTTAAACTTTTCTATGGAGATGGTTTTTTAAGAAAACTATTTCTAATTTTATTTACAATAACTCGATTTTTACTTTTAAACCAGTTCAGCTCACGCGATTCTTAATATTTCTCTGAAGTATTTTATCGAATGTCTTAAAGTAAAAAAATAAAAAAATATAATAAATGGGAAAAACAAATCAATTATATTTCGTAAAGTATCGATCAATTAATTTAAAGTTGCTGCTCGCTGCAAAGTGACATTTCACACTAAATAAATTCTTTTGCTGTTTTTGTTTGTTCCACTCAGTTGTGAGTTACAGGGTGTTAACAATGAAAATGAAATGAAAATGAAAAAGAAAATTCGTAACATTTTACAATTTTTCTTTGACAAAGGAGAAAATACAAGTCAGGCCTGAACGGCTGAAATTGTGAATGGTGTTTAAGATACCGATATTCTAAGAGCTAATTCGGTGCAATTTTTGTGCTCGTCGGTTCTGTTCTGGCATTTTCGATATTAAAGATGCACCTCGCTCAGTCAGGCCCATCATCGAAAGTGTCAATGAAATCATAGAAATAATCGAAGTTGATCGGCAGGCTAGTAGTCATAGCATCGCCCAGGATTTTTAACCACTTGCGTAACTGTAAGAGTTTCTGCACCCGCTTGAATCGATTTTTAAAGCAATGAATTTTCAAAACTTGTGAAAAGTTGATGTGCTATCGTGTTGTCGCGGCCGCCGTAGCCGCATGAGTTGGTGCGTGATTACCATTGGGGGCTGCGGAAATTCAAATATCCGTGCATGAAACACCAAATTGATAAAAAAAGTTTTTTTCTTATAACGGCCGCCCCTCAGTAGGTAATGGCAATCCTCCGAGTGTATTTCTGCCATGCAAAAGCTCTTCATAAAAAACCATCTACCATTCGGAATCGGCCTAAAACTGTAGGTCCTTCCATTGGTGGAACAACAACAAGACGCACGCTACAAATAGGAGAAGGAGCTCGGCCAAGCAACTAACAGAAGTGTGCGCCCCAATTATTTGTTTATTTTTATCGTATTGAAGCGGGAGGTACCTCTTTATAGTCGAAGCACTATTCTTTGGACGAGCAGTTTAAAAAATTAGGAGCTCAAGCTCTAAAATGTAGACAAAATCTTAAAAAATGCCAAATAAATGAATCTGACTTTTTGAGTCTTTTATGAAACCGGCGTAAAACGTTTTTAATCTTTGTGGTGAAACTTTTATTTCTCAATTAATTTTCAGCATTTCATTCAAATGTCTCATTTCTTATTTAAAAATTTAAAATTGTTATTTTTCTAGTGAAAGAGACAAATACAAAAATTACTGCAAACGACTTTACAAAATATCAATTATTTATATAAATTCACATATTTGCTTATAAACATTTATAAATCACCAGTTCTCAACTCACCAGGTATATTTCCAAAATCTCTGAATATCCTAAAGTCAGTTTCCGAAGGCACAAAGCCATTTTGGAACAACTCTTCGCCGATGGTCGAGGCATAAGGATGTACGATGTGTTTACCGTAATAGTTCATTAGCCACGGATGGTCTGGCCCGGACTGGAACAAAATTTCGCGTCCACCAGAGCCTGCTGAATCCAAATTTATGAGAGCTCTGTAAAGTTTTAAAGCCAGTATTTAGTCACAATGAGAAAAAAAAGTACAATCACACGAACTCACTTGACATTGCGTGCCCATTTGTGTTGCGTTATGAAAGCATGTGATCCCTGCAGGGGGTTTTCCTCGGCACCATTGAATAGGAATACAATCGAATGCTGCAGTGGTGTCTCATATTTCGAAAGTACACGCAACGTCTCCAACATGATGACAATCATAGCACCCGAATCGCCCGCACCCGAGCTACCTGGCACCGAGTCGTAATGACTGTTGATCAGCAAACTGGACGTACTATTTGTGCCACGCGGCGTTAACTTAACCACCACATTTTGTATGCTCTGATAGGTGTTCACCATTTGCCAGAGAACATAGTTGCCTGAAGCAATTTGCACATCCTGTTCAATATCGTAGAGATCTGTGCGTGAGTCCTGCACTATTTTGCTAATTTCGCTGAGTAGAAAATTTACGGCTGTTTGTTCATTGGCAGCGCTGCCCACCACCTTGGGACCGATCTTGGTGAGCCGCAATAGCGTACTCTCAGCGCGTGCGCCAATAAAACGGCCCGGTTGTGTGACTTCGTCTTCAATTGTTAGCAGATCGGGATAGCTGTGGTAGCTGGGTATGACGGTGAGGTAGAAGAGTAGAAACCAAAATGCAACAAACAGTGGCGCCCAGTACCAACCAAATTTGCTGCGATTGTAAATGATTTTCATATTCTCATATTTGGATTTCATGTTGAGCTCATGCATGGCGACGATTTACTCTGAGCGCAGAATTGATGTAGGTAGGAGATCAAAGTGGCTGTAAAGAGATGAAGACGATTAGAATAATGAGCCAGTCTAGTAAAGTGATATTTATATAAGCATAATTTTTTTTTTTTTTTTTTTTATCTTTAAAATATTTAATTTTAGTCGAAAATGAATTAAGGGGATATTCTAGTCTAGAAATTTGAAAAAATCAAAAAAATTTTTTTTTTCAAAATTCAATAGTTTAAGTATTCCAAAATATCTCCCTAAAAGGATTTTTCAAAATTCGAATTATTTTCGAAGTTACAACTATTTTAGTGACGCGACAGCTAGACTGGTTTGAGCGGACGGCACAAATAGCGAATATGCTTTGAAACAAGAGTGCTTCGAAATATCTATGGTCCGCTTTGACTGACAGATGGCACTTATCGCACTAAGCACAATGCCGAACTGGAAGACATAGTTACGAAAAAAAGTATTATAATAAGATGTATTAAGTATCAACGACTTAGATGGCTGGAAAAAGTGGCTAGAATACCAAGGGAGCGATCAACGAGAAAGGACTAGATCTTCGCCGAATTGGAAAAAGAAAAAATGGGGCGCCCGAGGAAAGGTGGCAAGAAGATGGTGAAGTTGATCTTAGGAAAATGCGCGTGCAATGTTGGAGGGAAGTGGATGTGCCATAAATCGGGAACGATGTCAAGAAGCTGAAGGAAGGAAGAAGGAAGTAATGGTTTACCAAGGACTGTGACGCTAAGAAGAAGAAGCGCTGTAGAAAGGAACTCACGATGCTTCCCTTACCATATGTGTATATACAATATAATTGGCGCATACACCCTTTTTGGGTGTTTGGCCGAGCTCCTCCTCCTATTTGTGGTGTACTTCTTGATGTTGTTCCACAAATGGAGGGACCTACAGTTTCAAGCCGACTCCGACGGGAGATATTTTTATGAAGGGCTTTTTCATGGCAGAAATACAATCGGAGGTTTGTCATTTCCTGCCGAGGGACGACCGTTATTAGAAAAATGTTTTTCTTAATTTGGGTGTTTCACCGAGATTCGAACCAACGTTCTCTCTGTGAATTTCGAATGGTAATCACGCACCAACCCATTCGGCTACGGCGGCCGCTTCCCTTACCATGCCAATACAAATTCTTGAAGTGCTAAACGGTTCCAACAAGTCAGCGCAGCATGCCGTGCAGTACTTGAGGCTCTCAATTGAAAGTGGCACTTTTTTAGTGAACGAATCTTTTTAAAAATTGGTGTGTAATTTGATTTTTGAAAACTAATATATTTTTCTTGGATTTAGTGAAGTCACTGGTTTAGGCTGTAAAAGCAGCTCCCGATATTCAACTTGTTCATGTCGTTCATGACCTACTCTTCATAACGCACAGCCAAAGTAGTCGCAATTTTTTATCAACGCAAAATTCCATGAATTCTGTGAGTTAATAAAGTCAATAATAAATAAGTGTTGTTTACCTATAAAAAAGGTCTTTCATAAATGAAATCTATATTAAATCATTACATTTTGTTTTACAATAAAATATTTCCACATCAATAACGCAGCAGCACACCAGACCTTGATCCATTTGAACTTGCCCTTCATGAACACTCACAATATGCGCTTATCAGATTAATTAAGCTGCATCATTTATATTAATTTTGTTTCCCAGAATTTCACCCGACAGCTATTTTATGCAACTTCATATATTGTACATATTTCCGAATCCACACAAAGCGGCGATTATTTGTGTGCAATGATGCCTTTTTGCTGCATTTCCATCAATGCCTTGCACCCAAGAATAAATTCATAACTATTTGAACGAAGAATAGAGCATCCACCAGAGTTTCTGTGTAAATGCAACATGACCGCCAAACCCGTTAAAATTATCAATAACAACCATCTGCGGCGGCACGAAATCGAAAAAAAAATGCGTTCGAATGGCAGAACAAAGAACAGATGGTGAAACATTAATTGAATTGTCTGCAATTGGATGGCATATCATATTTATGGGGCGAAATGGTGGTGCATACGCAAGTAAATACTTGGTTTTTTTCTTCATTTTTTTTGTGTTCAGTTTTATAGCAGTGACAAATGTTTAACGCCACGCAATCAATTGCGCTGTGTTAAGCGGTCAGTGGTTTCCACAATTGATGAACTACATAATTAATGTTTCTTTTTTTCTTTCACTTTTCATTGAGGAAAAATGTTTTGTTTATTTTATATATTATTTACTTATGCAGTTATTACGTGTGAAGTTATTGACGCGCACTGGCATTCAGGCATTCAAACAAAGCAAATAAAATAATTGGAAAAAGGAAATGCAACAGATTAAAGCTTTGGTTCAGCGGCGGTCGAAGTTTTCACCCATTTACACATTTTTATGGTAAATCGGTGCAGGCGGCTATGTGATTCTTTCATTTTAGATGTACAGGGTCCGGCACTCGAAGTGGAACCAATTAAAAAGTCCATAAATTTACTTTGGAAAATTACTTTTCTTCAATTCAAAGTAAAAAAATATTTGCAAATAATACAAAATTAAGAATCAATTTACTTTTGCTCGATATGACCACCTTTTGCTTTGACTATGGTCTCGAGACGGTCCAGCAACGAATCGCAAGCTGCCCGAATGTGACGTGCAGGTATTTTAACACACTCGCGGACAATGGCTTTTTTCAGCGCCTCGAGGCTAGTAAATCTTTTAGTTCGGACGTTCTTCTCCAAAATGGACCAAAGAGAACAAACCATCGGATACGCGTCTGGTGGATTTGAGAGCCATTGTGTGGACGTTACGAAGTTCGGAACGTTGTTTTTTAGCCATTCTTGGTTCACTCGAGCTTTGTGCCGACGGTGCCGTGTCCTGCTGAAACGTCCATGGTCTGCCACCGAAATGTTTGTCTGCCCACAGCTTCAAAGCAACTTTCAGAATACTTTCTCGATAACATTTCGGATTTACCTTGACGCCAGGCTCGATGAAAACGATTGGAGATCGCCCATCTGCGGTTACAGCAACCAAAACCATTACCTGTGGCGGCTGCTGCCTCCTGGTGGCCAATCGATTACTCAAATGAGCGGGCGGTCAAATAAACTCTGTAGTTTTGGAAGTTTACGAATTACTCTATTTGAAAAATTTTCTCGTCAGAACACCCAATGTTCGGAAATTGCCAGCTTTCGGCCAAGCCAAGCAATTCCTTCGCTCTCTCAAGTCTAGTTGCTGCTTTGGTATGAGATCATGTGCCTTTTGGATCTTGTAAGGCTTGACTTTGAGATCATTTTTGAGTATGCGGCGCTTCGTCGGGGATTTTGCTCGCTTATTTACACACATCAAGTACAGCCAAGTCCTTCTCCACCTGATCTTTCCTCTGCTACCATCAGCTGGTACCGCGTCGAATACTTTCAGAGCCGGAGCATTTGTATCCATTCGGATGACATGACGCAGCCAGCGTAGCCGCTGGATCTTTGTTGGCTGCGCTATGTCTATGTCGTCGTAAAGCTCATACAGCTCATCATTCCATCGCCTGCGATACTTGCTGTCATCAACGTGCAAAGGTCTAAAAGTTCAAAAATCTTCCACAGAATCTTTCTCTCAAACAATCCAAGTGACGCCTCATCGGATATTGTCATCGTGCAAGACGGGCATGATGATAGCCTTATAGAGTGTTAGTTTTACTCATCGAGAGAGGACTTTACTGCTCAGTTGCCTACTTAGTCCAAAGTAGCAGTTGTTGGCTAGATAGATTCTACATTGGATTTCCAGGCTGACATTATTATAGGTGTTGATGCTGGTTCCTAAATAAACGAAGTCTTTTAACCTCGAAATCATAGCTGTCAACAGTGACGTGGGTGCCGATATGCGTGTGCGCCGACTGTTTGTTTGATGACAGGAGGTACTTCGTTCTGTCCTCGTTCACCACCACACCTATTCGCTTTATCTCTTTATCCAGTTTGGAGGAGGCAGAACTAACAGCACGGTTGTTAAGGCCGATGATGTCAATATGAATTTGAATTTTTCGAATATTGGTGCCCCAGTTGCTTTTTTATTCCTCTTAATTTGCTTTATCTAAAATTTTAATTTTTTAATTACTTCTCATGTCCTTTATAACAGCAGCGATCATATTTCATGCCCTGGGAAAAAAATTTGGCGGAGGAGATAATTTACTTCCAGCTTTTACTCGTATAATGTCTTTCATAATGAAGCTTGTTGAATAACGAATTAAAGGAATCACCATGTGTATCTGTATGTGTATGTATGTACTATAAATATATAAATATTTATACACTTCATATTTCAGCAGTTGACAGCAATCGATAACTTCAACATTAACGCACGCTTCAGATAATCAATTACTTTTCTTCTGAAGCCAATTTTATAACTCACAGTTCTATTTTTTTGTACAGTTTAATTACTTGAATTTTATGGCTTTTCAAGCAAACCGCCACAGAAACAAAGTCGCTGATCGAAAATATTTACCATCCAGGTGGTGCTTGTAAAAGGAACCCCAAACAGCAAATAAAATAATTACAGTTGAGCAGTGATAAAACTCGATTAAGCGAAAGCGCATACACTTATCAAATGTATGTGTAAATATCTAGAAATGCATCCAAATATTTAATAACGGGTGATTTTTTAGCTTTATCTTTTTAAAAAGTTGGTTTACACAGCTGACGTACGTTTCGTGTTTTGTCTCACTGTCAAACACCCTCAGTTTGGTCTTTAATTTAGCCATGAATCGTCTTACAAACGAACAACGCTTGCAAATCATGGAATTTTATTATAAAAATTCGTGTTCTGTTAAGAAAGTTTATCGCGCGCTTCTTCCATTTTATGGCCAGTTTAATCGACCCACCGAAGCGGCTATTCGAGTCATTGTGACTAAATTTAGAACCAAATTTACATTATTGGACATCAAACCACCAACACGCTTACGAAGAGTGCGAATCCGTTCGCAGCAATTGGGCCTCTGTTACTCAACAACGTGGAAAATGTTGCGAAAGGATTTAGGTGTGAAGCCTTTCAAAATACAGCTGGTGCAAGAATTGAAGCCGAACGACCTACCGAAACGCAGAATTTTTGGTGAATGGGCTCTTGGAAAGTTGGCCGAAGATCCACTTTTTTATCGAAAAATTGTTTTCAGCGACGAAGCTCATTTTTGGATCATTGCGTACGTAAATAAGCAGAATTGTCGATTTTGGAGTGAAGATCAGCCAGAAGAGTTGCAAGAGCTACCAATCGATCCAGAAAAGGTCACACTTTGGTGCGGTTTATGTGCTGAAGGTATCATTGGACTGTACTTCTTCAATGATACTGCGAATCGTAACTTAACTGTGAATGGTGAGCGCTACCGTCAAATGATATCCAACTTTGTTTGCCCAAAATGCAAGAGCTTGACTTGCATGACATGTGGTTTCCGCAAGACGGTGCCACATGCCACACAGCACGCGTAACAATGGACTTGTTGAGAGGCGAGTTCGGTGAACATTTTATTTCACGTTCGGGACCTGTCAGTTGGCCACCCAGATCGTGCGATATAACGCCTTTAGATTATTTTTGTAGGGCTGTGTTAGAGCTCATGTCTATTTAGACAAGCTTGCTTCAATTAACGCATTGGAAGACAACATTAAAGCATTTTTATGTGAGATACCAGCCGAAACATTGGAAAGAGTATGCCAAAATTGGACTACGCTGATGGACCATTTGAAGCGCAGTCGCGGTCCACATTTGCATGAAATAATCTTCAAACATTAAATTATATGGATCGATTTAAATAAAAATTTCATGCATTTTTCTCAATTTTACGTGTGTTTTTTTGAAAAACTTTTCTATAGCTCTTAAAAATTCACCCTTCACTAGGATTGCTTACACCAGTTTCGTTACCTTGGCGGTTAGATAGTTGGCTGTTCGAATTTTTTGGACTTATTTCTATTTATATTACCAACTTTTCGCACCAGCATTATATTATATTATACTTAGATATTAATTTAAAACAGAATACTAAACATGCCGAAATATGCGAGTAAGCAAAAAAAATTATTCAATTATAAAAAGGGGTGCGGAGCAAATAACTTTTATTGAAGGTAAATAAATTTGTGTACCTCAATTGATTGTGTATAATCCACCTAACTGTGCATTATTTATGGTGGTAAAACGGTGCTGGCCACTAATTAGGGTTATTTCAGTGGAAATCTTCAACCACTCCAACAACTACAACAACGTAGGTATTTCTGGTGGTACTCACACTATACCGAGCTAGGTCTTAAGAGTTTTTTTTCTTTTATTTAAAAAAGTTACCAGCTACGCTTAGGCGGTTGCATGCGTCCAGAATTTTCAAACAATCGATTTTTCTGTTTTTCGATATTTCAAAAGTCTTCTTCGAAAGTAATAGGACTATGAATAAGTTCGTGCGGTTTTACAACAGATGGCGTAACTTGATTATTATTCCATCGATCCACATTTCCAAACATTCATTGGAGAGCTACTGTCGTAAGGCACAAACGTCAGTATAAGTTTTTTATTTGAAGCGTAAACAACAATATTTTTACCACACTTGAAAATGTCGAATTTCGTGCCAAATAATGTGTTTTTGCGGGGAATTCTTCTTCATTATTTTAATATGAAGAAAAAAGCAGCCGAAAGTCATCGTATCTTGGTGGAAGTTTATGGTGAGCATGCTCTATCTGAGCGAACGTGCCAGAAGTGGTTTGCACGCTTTAAAAGTGGTGATTTTGGCTTGGAAGACGAAGAACGCGAGGGTGCGCCGCCAAAGTTCATGGATACCGAATTGGAGGAATTGCTCGATCAAGATCCGGCTCAAACGCAAGAAGAGGTTGCAAAAACTTTGGGAGTTGATCAATCAACCATTTCCAAACGTTTAAAAGCCATGGGAATGATCCGAAAGGTAGGCCATTGGGTGCCGTATGAATTGAAGCCAAGAGACGTTGAACGCCGTTTTATGGCATGCGAACAACTGCTTCAACGGCACAAAAGAAAGGGTTTTTTGCATCGAATTGTGACTGGCGATGAAAAGTGGGTCCATTACGACAATCCAAAACGTCGGGCAACGTATGGATACCCTGGCCATGCTTCAACATCGACGTCGGCGCAGAATATTCATGGCCTGAAGGTTATGCTGTGTATCTGGTGGGACCAGCTGGGTGTTGTGTATTATGAGCTACTGAAACCGAATGAAACGATTACGGGGGATGTCTACCGACGACAATTGATGCGTTTGAGCCGAGCACTGCGAGAAAAACGGCCGCAATACGCCGATAGACACGACAAAGTTATTTTGCAACATGACAATGCTCGGCCACATGTTGCACAAGTGGTCAAAACATACTTAGAAACGCTCAAATGGGATGTCCTACCCCACCCGCCGTATAGTCCAGACCTTGCGCCATCCGATTACTATCTCTTCCGATCGATGCAACATGGCCTGGCTGACCAGCACTTCCGTAATTACGATGAAGTCAAAAAATGGATCGATTCGTGGATTGCGGCAAAACCGACCGAATTTTTCACAAAGGGAATCCGTGAATTGCCAGAAAGATGGGAAAAAGTAGTAGTAAGCGATGGACAATATTTTGAATATTAAATTTGTAACCATTTTACGTCAATAAAGTTTCAAATTTCGAAAAAAAGCCGCACGAACTTATTCATAGTCCTATTATCTTAAGAATATACTACGAAATTTTCACGCGGAAATTCCCAATATTATAGCTTCTACAGCCCATTCACTAGGTATAGAGCGGTTCGCGAGCTTCTGTACATCAAGCTTTAAACTCGTTTTTCTCGAAACTTCTTTTTCCGGCACAGTCTGCATGATAACTCATACGGTTTTTAATATTTTTGAGGCGGTTTTTTTTTAATATTCGAAAGTGTTTTCTCTATAGATTTGATTTTTGATATTTTTATTAAACAATTTTATAAGGATAATTAAAGTGTGAAATTTATGACGTAATACGCATAATTTTTTTTTTAAATACCGTAAATGCCAAAATTTTTCGAAATTCAATACTCCATCTCGACAGACTATAACTACAACTTCATTTTACAAAATTTTTTTACTTTATACAGATCCATCAACATTTCAAGGAGAAACGATGCAGACCGTGGAGGAACTTTGTTTCATTGTACTTTGGGTCTCGTAAAGTAAAAGTTTTTGTAAAGAAAAATTAAAATAATTTTTTTTTTATAAAGTTTAAGTACTAATAAACCATATATACATTTTTTTTTATATTTATTTCTATTGTTATCCCTTCTAAAAACAGTTCTTCTTTTAGCGCATTTTTGGCGCTGCTGGGCGTATGTAAACCTTTAAATTCGGTAGAAAAATTTCTAAGCTACTTTCTCTTACAACATAATTAGATTCCTTGCGTTGTAATTCACACACTTCCATAAATTACTCCTTTAATCCATTATAAACTTAATGACAGATAACCATATTCAACAACCAAATATTACGAGGGTCGTTCGAAAAGTCTGTGTAAAATCAAAACTACTTAAAAAAACTCAAGACCCTGCAAAAATTATTTATTTATTTATTTAATACACAAACGCCAATCGGCAATACGCAACTTGGTAACAATTAATGAAAAGAGAAAAAATTATTGTAATTTTGAGGGGAAAGGTTTAAACAAATTAATTGGGTATTTGTAACAATTAATTGTTTCAAAAAAAATGTTCGAAATGTTGCTTGACCTAGAGGTATAGTAATAGACGTGATTAATATGTGGTACGAAGGTATTGAGTGATCCGCTGTAAAAGTCCACCTCGTTGTGCAGAGAGTTGACGATCCTAGCTATTCGTTATGTGGACCGTTAAAAACATATTTTTTATTTGTCCTTGTGGTTTTTAGCAGGCGATTGCGTCTCAGTGGAAGTCCAACAGGTGCGAATTCAAAGCAACTATTGATATCTGGGGCATCGATCACTAAGGAGGAGAAAAGGCTCAGTAAGGTGTTGGGATTTGTGAAGTCATTGCTGGTTTTAGTAATAAAACCAAGAGTTTTAAACGCTTGGGGAATAATTTTGTTAATATATTTGTTAAATGTCAATCTGTTGTCTATGATGATACCTAGATCCTTTATGGTGTCATTTCACTTATTGTCTCGTTGTTTAAATTGCAGTTGGTTGGAGTACAGACGTGCGATCTTGTGAAAGATACTGCTGCTTTGATATTCAGGCCTAGTTGGTTTCTGCTGCACCAGGCCGACAATAAGTCAATATTACTCTGGAGAATTTTGATGTCTTGTACACTAGTAATCGATCTGAAGATTTTTAAGTCGTCCGCATATAGCAGGTACTCAGACAGTAAATGATCACCAATGTCGTTAACGAATATGTTGAACAGAGTTGGACCCAGGTGTGATCCTTGGGGCATACCCGACGATACATCATGCTTGGTGGATAGATGACCATCCACCCTCACTTGAAATTGCCTTTCAGATAGATATGAGTGGATCCAGCAAAGAGCATTGCCTTGAATACCGTATCTGTGGAGTTTATTTATCAGAATACAATGATCGACCCTATCGAATGCTTTGCTAAAGTCCATGTAGATGATGTGCACTTCGTGTCCTTCGTTTAGCGCTTCTTGGAGGTAGTTGACATAGAGACACAAATTCGAAGCAGTAGACCTCCCGCCAACAAAACCGTGCTGCTTGTTGGTGATAACGTTCGAGAAAAATGCTGTGAGTTGCCACATTATAGCACCACTTCTTCCCCACACTGCATTAAATTCTGCGTATATATTTCCTCTTTAACTTTTATTATTCGTCTCACACTGAAAAACACTAGTCATTCTTTGGCTATAGAGAAAAAAAAATGCTAAAATTTTGCAGTGCATACATAAATTTAGAAATTATCAGCCACTCCAACTAAACAACAATTCCCACTCGATAAACTTGTTAGCAATTGCAATCACATTTAGAACGCGTACACATACACAAACGAGTATATCCAGCTAAGCTGAATAGTCTATCATATTAGTATTTGTGGTCGGGCTTATCACAACGGCGCCCCCAAGTGCATTCAGGTTCATTGCCGACGATAAAAACTAATATAACTGTAGACGAAGCGGATAAATAAAAAAGCAATAAAAATTTGTGCATTTACACAAGTGTGTGTATGTATGTTTGTATGTATGTAGCCTACAGTACCCCTTCCATATAGGAGAAAATAGAAATACATAAATACGTTTGTATGTATTTTATACGGATACTTTAGACTCACTGCAATTTCGTTTATTGTATTTTTTTAGTTTCATTATTGATATTGATATTATCAACCCGCTCGCTGTAGTCATAAATTTTTAATCGAAAAACAATTAAACATTATTTTATTACCCCTATGAATCGTACGGCTCTATAAACATATAAAACTCAAACCGTAAATTGTGAAGCAATGGGGGTTGTTCACTCAAGTGAAGTGCACAAACCAAAGGTAAAGAAGGAAAAGCTTAGATTGCAGGGCACTTTCTCACGTGAATATATCCACAAGCACAATGTGGCTAACCCAATGGAGTTAAGGGATCTTAATCCACTGAACTCTATGGGTGTTAAAGTCCAACCACAGTTTATGCTCAGCTGAGAAATTTGAGTGCAGATCGCGCAAAAATCCCTAAAACTTCGGAGCACTTTTAAATCGAACATTTCAAGACGTATTTCATTTTTTTTCTTATCTTAACCACCCGGGTATGGCCAGACTGGCTTTTCCAACTTTGGACATGAATTTAGCATATATCTATTGTAGCTAACGACTTTAGCTTCCATCCTAAAATTTAATTTTTCATCGATTTATGGATATAACCTTTTAAAAATGATTCGCGAACAGGACGAAAAAAGGCCAGACCCTGGTGCCTAACTGAAGGCTTTAAAAAAGGTGTCCAACGAAGGGTTAAATACTCAGCTCACAACAGTAATTTCTGAAAAGGTTTCAAAGATATCCAAAGCGAATCTATTAAAGCAGATAGGCCTTAAGCAGCAACAACATTTATTATGTGCCATGAGTTTTGTTCTTGTAAAAGATATTATTAATGAAAAATTTCCGTGGGAATATCAATAAACAAACAAAACAGCAACAAAGAAGCAGACCACACTGCTCTGATATTGACATCATCGGCCTTAACAAGCGCGCTGTTCTTCTTCTTCTTAATTGGCGCGATAACCGCTTACGCGATTTTGGCCGAGCTTAACAAAGCGCGCCAGTCGTTTCTTTCTCGTGCTAACCGGCGCCAGTTGGACACACCAAGTGAAGCCAAGTCCTTCTCCACCTGATCTTTCCAACGCAGAGGAGGCCTTCCTCTTCCTCTGCTACCACCAGCTGGTACCGCATCGAATACTTTCAAAGCCGGAGCGTTTGTATCCATTCGGACGACATGACCCAGCCAACGAAGCCGCTGGATCTTTATTCGCTGCGCTATGTCTATGTCGTCGTAAAGCTCATACAGCTCATCGTTCCATCGCCTGCGATATTCGCCATTGCCAACGTGCAAAGGTCCAAAAATCTTACGCAGAATCTTTCTCTCGAACACTCCAAGCGTCGCTTCATCGGATGTTGTCATCGTCCACGCTTCTGCGCCGTACGTTAGGACGGGCATGATGAGATTCTTGTAGAGTGTTAGTTTTGTTCGCCGAGAGAGGACTTTACTGCTCAGTTGCCTACTTAGTCCAAAGTAGCACAAGCGCGCTGTTAGTTCTGCCTTTTCCAAACTGGATAAAGAGGCAAAGCGAATGGTTCTAGTGGTGAACGAGGACAAAACGAATTACCTCCTGTCATCAAGCACACAGTCGTCGCACTCGTACAAGGTTCTCAACATGCCCGTCCTAACGTATGGCGCAGAAGCTTGGACGATGACAATATCCGATGAGGCGTCAATTGGAGTGTTCGAGAGAGAGATTCTGCGGAAGATTTTTGGACTGTTTGGCCTTTGCACGTTGGTGACGGTGAGTATCTGCCAATGGAGTTGGGTAATTGTGGACAGCCGAACACTGATTGAATTACGGTTGTATTAACTGCGTCATGCTGCTAACGAAATGTATCAGCTTGTTAATATCAAGGCCTAATATAATATCCGCAGGCGTAGCAAAGAATTGAAAGCCGAGATTCCTAAATTTTAGCCCCGCGAAAGCAGAGCGGCTAAGAAGAAGATGCTGCGATAATTCCACCTCATCCTCTATACAACTAATACAAAAAATGACGCGAAGTAATGCCGAATCTCACTGCATAGAAACCTCGCAGAAAGTGTCCTGTACGGGAACCCACGAAATTCAGCAGCTGAGATTTTGTCAACCTCAGAAAATCCCTCGAACGCCTGCGATTTACACGAGGCCAAAAAGATTTCGCGACCTTACTAGTTTGTGTAGTTTGAGTTGACGCGAATCCCAACCTTTCAGAAGCAGACCGCAGGTTGTCAAGCAGATCCCAATCCTCTTCCTTCGCGTGAAAACTATGTCACAGACCTCTTGCCCAGCCAGTTCATCCGCCTCACAGTTTCCTGCACTGTCACCAGGTACCCAATTGAGCGTTATTTCAAAAAATTCGGACGCGATCGAAAGTGGAGTCAGGCATGCAAATGTCATCAAGCGCAGAGCCATAATTGCCGGTTGACTGTCAGAGCAGATATTTACTTCGATGGCAGTTAATACACAAGTAAGTAACCATTTAGCTGATTCTCTTATGGCGGCTACCTCTGTTTGAAACGCACTGCCGTGCTCCGGTAACCTGAACTTGAGTCTAATAGAGAGCTCCTCGCAGAATACTCCACCACCAACCCTTCCGCGTCCAATTTCGAGCGATCAAGTTCACAAGAACTAGCTCAAAATATTGCACTCCACCCACTCCTCGTTTGATGGAATGTGAGTGGAGAATGTGCCGCTTGGACTAAGCGAGGGTGCACATTGATCAGTCGGTGATTACAGTTACAGCGCCCAATTATTCACACCGAGTTTGATTTGTAAGGCAAACCGCTTGCCAAGAGTCAGATACTCGTTTGTAACCAAACAGTCTGCTTAACAGTCACTGCAGACTTTGGTGGGCTCTTTAATCAAATAAGTTGGACTGCCTCCACTGTTCCTTCCTCTACTTTTGTAGAGGCTACCGACGTAGGAGGCTACCGACTCTTGCTCTTGGATTTCTAGATTTCTTGAAAATACACAGAAGTACTATTACAGCTGATTTCAAGTAAGTAAACGAAAAAAATATGCACACTCGATCATACTGAAATTTTTGTAAATATCCTAAAGCAAATGCAAGTTTGATCTATGACATGTCGAGCATTTTTCTCCTATATAAAAGGCTGCCGAACTTGTGTTTCATATGGAAGAAATTTCTCAACATTGCATTGAAAATAACTTGTCTAACATCAGAACGATTTTTGAGCGACTTCAAATTTTCATCTCATTATAGGCACTAAAATTGAATGGAACTGTATACCTTGAAGCTTTCCAAGGATGATGATAAATGAGTTGAAATTTTTAATGAACATTTTCTGAAATTTGTTATATTTTTGAGAATTTCGTACAAAATTTGCAACTTGTATTTATTTCGTTTCACTCAAACCTATTTTTATTTCCCAAACGGAAATCAAAAAAACAATTATTGCCACCAAAAAGCTACAAAAATTTGAAAGGATGAAAATTTTGACGGACTTAAGGGGAAAACTGTCATAAAATCGCATGCAAAAACAAGAAGAAAATCTTATGTTTGTTTTTGGAACAAGAAAATACAAAATTAATGCACATTTTTATGTCGCTTGGCACAAAACGAAAGGCTCCCTGATTTTAGTCGAAGCAACAGTCGCAGAAAGATAAATTAAAGCGTGAAAATGCAAATATAATTTTTATGAATGTGCGTATGTAAGTATGCAGAATTTCGCAATTTCTCAAGACAAGCAAACACATACATAGACTCATTTCAACTGAATACAAAGTACTGATAATCTTTGACAATTTTTTTGTTGAAGCTGCTAGGCTTTTTCTTCTTAAAAAAACAAAAGTAACGCAAAAGTAACCTTGCGATGTTTTTGGCTGTAATTTAAAAAAAAAATGAAAAACTTTGATTCTTCTTTTGGATTATTTTTATTTGGTCTTTTAATTTTTTTTTACATCAAGTCGAGAATATAATGTCATGTAAATGGCCGCCACCACAGTTGATTGCCATTTGAGCCCTTTTTATGGCATTTTCCATCACTTTGGCCAAAACTTCCGGCGATAGGTCCTCACATTCTTGACGGATATTGTCTTTAAGAGCTGCAAGAGTCTGAGGCTTGTTGACATAAGCCCGCGACTTCAAAAAGCCCCACAAAAAGAAGTCTGGAGCGGTCAGAGCAGGCGATCTTGCTGGCAAGTGCAAATCGCCAAAACGGGAGATTAGGCGCCCGGGAAATGTATCCTTCAGCATATCGGTTGTGGCACGTACAGTGTGTGCCGTTACACCGTCCTGTTGGAACCACATGTTTTCCAATCCCAATTCATCAAGTTGCGGCAAAAAGAACTCGTTGATCATTGCTCTGTAGCGCTCACCATTCACAGTAACCGTTTGGCCCGCGACGTCTTCGAACAAAAAAAGATCCGATGACTCCTCCAGCGAAAACAGCACACCATGCAGTGACTTTGAGCTGGTGTAATGGCTCTTCGTGGGTTACACGCGGATTTTCAGTGCCCCAGAAGCATAAATTTTGCTTATTTACATACCCGCTAAGATGGAAATGGGCCTCATCACTCACGATTATTTTTGATGAAAAATCATCTTCCTCTTGGTGGTGATTAAGGATGGCTTGAGCGTATGTTAGACGCGATTGGCGGTCAGCAGCTAACAGCTGATGCACCGTCTGGACTTTGTACGGAAACATCTTCAAATCTTGTACCAAAATTCGCTGTAAAGGCCGTCGACTGATACCCATTTGCGTGGCACGTCGTCTGGTCGATGACGACGGCGCTTCCATGACATCCTCGGCTACAGCAGCTATATTCTCTGCAGAACGGCTACTCCGGGGTCTGCCACACCTGGCAGCATCTCGTGTTGTGCCAGTCTCTTCGAGGTGAGCGGCTAAACGTCGCAGTGTTTCACCAGTAGGCCTTGGATGGCGAGGAAATCTGCGACAAAATTCACGTTGTGCCAAAGTAACCGACCGATTATTGATCAAATAAATAGTCAGCAATATTCCGCGTTCTGGAACAGTGTAGCGTAATATTGTTTATTAACGTGTATTTCGCATGTGTTTACTACACAAATGTCAAAACAGAACTGACATTAGGGGCCAATCGCAAAATTTGTAGCATTTTCCGATAGGAGGATTACTTTAGCGCCACCTGTTACCTATGAAATGAGACTTTCAGCTATTAGTACATAGATGTCATAGATGTCGCTAGGAGTATTTTTAAATCTTCCCAAATGTCTTGTTTTTTTCGTCTGTCATCTGTCAACAATATTCAGTTCATTGTTTGTTAAAAATGTCGAATTTCGTGCCTTCAAACTACGATTTGCGGACATCGAGCTCATCAAATGCTTATAGAAGCTTATGGTGATCATGCTCTAAGTAGAGCAGAGTGCCTCAAGTGGTTTGAAAAATTCCGAAGTGGTGATTTTAGCGTGCAGAACGAGGACCATGGCCGGCCACCGAAAATGTTTGAGGACGCCGAATCGCAAGCATTGTTGGATGAAGATGTTGGTCGAACGCAAGAAATGATGGCAGAGCAGTTGGGAGTGACCCAAAAAACTATTTCCAAACGTTTGAAAGACATGGGCATGATTTAAAGGTCGGAAGATGGGTGCCGCATGAACTGACAATGTGACAATGCACTGCCACATCGAACAAGAGCGACCCGGGAAATGGTGGAGACGTACGATTGGGAACCTCTGGTGCATGCGGCCTACTCACCAGACTTGGCGCCTTCCAATTATCATTTGTTTGCATCGATTGGCCACGCACTTTTTAAGCAGCGCTTCAATTCTCTCGAAAAAGCCAAACAATGGCTCGATGATTGGTTTGCGGCCAATTTTTTTCGCGCGGCATCCACAAAAAAATGTGTTGCTGGCGATGGCTATTATTTTGAAGATTAAATTTGTAATCATTTTTGTTAATAAACATTTGAAATTGAAAAAAAGTCTTATTTCATAGGATGCTTTCCATTTCAATTCAACCGGGCTATTCGGGTCATGTTCTTCGATTTCGATGTAACTGAAATATGTTGCTCTCTGGTGAACCGATTTAAATAATTCTGGGTTCAAAATGATCGTAATTACTTACACGAGCGACTTCATGTAGAAACAATTGCAAAAAAGTAGTTGAAAATTTTTTATTTAGCAAAAAAGAAAAAAAATTGAAATTTTTTCAAAATTCAATATTTCAAAAAGTGTATTTTTTTTTTTTATAACTTTTTCCAAATCAAAAGGACATCTCAAACTTCAATTAAGCTGAATGCCCAGTAGCTAAAATAAGTTGTTTTTGAGTAATGAATTTTTGAGTAAAAAACCTGTTTCGCACTTTTTGTTTATTGCAAAATAAAAAATTTGCAACTACTTTTTTGCAATTGTTTCTACATGAAGTCGCTCGTGTAAGTAATTACGATCATTTTGAACCCAGAATTATTTAAATCGGTTCATTTTTGACTAAGTTATGGGCATTTAAAAAAAAAATTTTCTTATAATATATAATTAAAAAAAATCGAGTTTGAGGCGAAAAAAAAAAATACGTGTCTCATTATTTTGACCAGAGAGCAACATATTTCAGTTACATCGAAATCGAAGAACATGACCCGAATAGCCCGGTTGAATTGAAATGGAAAGCATCATAGGTATATAATTAATTATATTATAAATATATAAGAAAAAGCGTGACACATCAGCTAAAAAATTGTCAAAAATCAAGGAACGTTGTTGGAAATTCAGGAAAGGAAATTCGGGTAAATCATTTTGCGTCGAAATAGTGCGGCGCATACTTCGTGGACAGGACTTCAATGGGCGAGTAGCACGATAGAAGCCCTTTTTAAGCAAAAAAAAAACAACCTAACTGAGCCCTTTCCGTTTGCCAGGGAGCTAGATTTGGAGGACAGTAATTTTCTCTGACGCCAAAACTCAATATCTTCGGATCAGAGGGAATGGCTTACGTCTGACGACAACCCAATACCGAGCTCTATAAAAGTAACATAAAGCCAACTGTGAAACATGGTGGCGACGATGTAATAGTATGGGCGTGTATGTCAGCAACCGGCATCGGAAATTTAGTCTTCGTTGTAGGTATTATGGCTAAAGTAATGTACCTCAATGTGCTAAAAGATTACCTACGCCATTATGCCGAGAAACTTGAAATACTTGAAGATTCCCGTTTTTACCAGGACTACGATCCGAAACATAAGTCGGTGGTTGTGCAGACATGGCTCATATGGAACTGTCCACATTTAATGCAACCACCGGCCCAATCACCGGACATGAACCTAATCGAAAATTTATGGTCTTTATTGGAAACGAAAATCGGCACACACCACAAAAGAAACCAAGATTAGCTGAAAAATATAATTTTGGAGGTGTGGAACTCGGAAGTGGAAATCGGAATTAATGCGGGAAAGCCAGAAAGTTGTAATTAAGACCAAAGGATGCTACACAAAGTACTAAATACTAGCTAATTCAACTTATTTTTAATGAAAACGTGGTCTTATTAAACTTCCTTCCGGTAGACCTGCAGTCATCGCAATACATTGCGCGCAGTACGGCAATAAGGCTGAGCACTTTAAGTGAGTGGTCAAACACAACACAACCTAAAATATTTTCCAAATCTTAACATGAAAGCGCCGCAAAAAGTGTTTGATAAAATGAAATTGTCTGCGTATCTTTCAGTAATCAGTAAATTTTTATCAAACTTTGTCAAAGAAGATTTATGTTCACTATTTGTTTTTCTGTGCCTTAGCAGATCTTTTTTAAGGCAGCTATTAATTGCAAAAAACATAAGCTGGATTTCCAAAATGCCTAGTAAATGCTTTCAAGCCAAAGTATCCAATTTAAATTAAAACACAAAAACCACAAAAAAAACAATATTTACACACAAAAATATGAGTATTTCACATTCTGCCTTACTTATGTAATCGTGTAAATTTAAAAGATGACAACAACCCAAATTTTCGTTTTTAATGTTGCTATAAATATGGGTAAGTATATGTGTGGGTATGTATGTATGTATGGATGTATGCATGTATGCATTTTGCTATGTTTTCATTACAGCTAAACGACAAATGAAGAAAGCTGTAAATTTAAAACAACAAATGGGCAAACAATAATTTTAGAGAAAAAAATGGCATAAGCCACAAATTTTGTGTATCGTGTTTTGATAGAAGATGGTGTGTATTATGAGTAAGATGCACACTTGTGCACAAACTCATGAATGCGTATATATATACATTTGCACAGCTATTCTTCTTCTTGTTGTCAGCAGTCTTATGAGCAGGTTGATGTTGTTTTTATATTTTTTATTTTTATTTTTTTTTTCGAATATATTTTAGGCGTTTTCTCATCGCTTTCGCTTCAGAATTAACTAGATTTTTGCTTATGGCAACAGCGCAGGTTGTATCTGAAAATGTCTCTACGTGATGAAAATTGTATGACTTCGAAATGGAAAAAGAAAATTGTTTATTCGCATGACTCAAACAGCACCGAACATCAGAAAGTAATAAAAGAAAACAAATATTACTATTTGCAAAGCATTTTAACATGCAGATCTACAAACAAACAAACATACAAAATGAGTGCCTGTATGAATAGTCGGCTAAGTGCCCGCAATTGTCAAGCGCTTTTAACGCTTTCAGAACCAATTATTGTTTTCTAAATGGTTCAGCCGTTTGCTACTGTCTTTGAAGAAAATATACACTTTTCTTTACAAAAATATTTTTCACACGCCATTATGCAATAGTCAGTGAAAACAGAAGTACCCGCATAGGTACAGAGTTTCATTTCGTTTCAAACCTGCCTACTTGGAAGGATTGCCCTGACATGACCCTCAAACACCAGTTTGCGGATAGAGAGATCTGTATGAAGTACAGAGAAATGAGTTGTTAACTGCCTGAAAATGCCACCAGTTGCTTTGAGAGATTTCCTTCAGAGGTCAACCTCCTTTAACCTAATTGCACTTTGATCAGCGATCGAAATAAAGCGAAAGTCAAACGGCAGTAAGTGCGGCACTGGGACAAGTTCTACATGCCGCGGTGATGCCAATGCAAGCAGTCCTTTGTACCCGCCCCCATAATGGAAAGAATAATGAGATGGCGCCTATCGTGGTCCCGTTACTGTGCTCTCAGCGAATTTGACAACGAGTTACGTGATTTTAGCTCCAGTATGGCCAGATTACCATTTTCGTAACTTGATTTAGCATGTTTTTTTTTGTTATTTAGTCTGAGAGTTTTAGTTCTTTCTTCATGACATTTTTCTAGCCTGTTCTAATTAAAAGTAATGTTTATAATATTGTAAAATATACTTTTTTTAAATTAGTTCAATAATTCACTTAGTTTTATTTGGCTTTACTTTTTTTAACATCTGGTGGCATTGCCCGCAATTGCAGGTGTTGTTGGTGTTCTTCTGCTTTCGGCAGTCAAATCTCTCTCTCGCTACTGCAGTATTGCCTACCTTTGGATATAAAAACGCACTAAAATTCCCATTCAAAGAAAATAACACAACAAAGTTTTATTGAATCATTTAAAGAATTTTGTATGCGTGACAAATTGTCTTTAGAATGTGCGTTTTTTTTTAATAAATGTGTTATGCTTATGTACAATTTAATTTATAATTTTTTTTTGTTACGCGAGACTCTTTTGTTAAGGGAACGACTTATTTGCTATATTTGAGGTTAAGTAACTAGATAAGGTACTCTTTTTGTAAAAATGTCGGTATGGTTTCTTTAGTATTTTCTGGTATTTTGTTGCTTATTTTTACAATGAATACACCTCTTGATGCCCTATGTCCCACTAAGTATTGATGGGCGGAAGAAACGATTACACCTCTATGGTTTTAATCCGCATTCAGTAAACTCAAACGCCTTTTAAAATGTGTAAAAAGGTTTCCAATCTTAAGAAGAGTTGAGAGAGGGGCATTTAATATTCTTGCATAACCTTAAAAGGAGCAAAAAATTAAATTCACACTTTCTAAATATCAAATTTTATAAGAACCAACTAATTTTCATTAGCTCTAAAATCTTCTCAGAGTGGCCTTTTTTAACCTTCTTTTGTATAATAATACAGTTTTTTTGTAACCTAAAGTTTTGGTAGCTTTAAATTGAAAACAAAGAAACAAACAAACAAAGCTTTAAATTGAGAAAAAAGAAACAAACACGAAACTTCAAAATTTTCGCATTTTCGGGATAAAAAAGCACTAAATTTATTGCGAAGAGCAAATGGTTGGCAGTACTGCACAACTCAGCAAACCTGACGTCACGTACTCTCGGATGGGCGCAATCTTCTTTCTATCATTCTTACCCGCCCCCAGTTTTGTGATATTCCAGTTTTTCCAAAGTGTTTCCTACCAAACCAAGCATCCAAAAGTTAAAATTAGCAGAAACACTTCGTTGCACATCCAAAGAACGACTTGAGCCTTGAGTTTCCATTTTTTGCGGAACATACATCGATGTTCAATGTGTAGCTTTCAATCGAGCTTGGAGTCAAGTATCACTCCAAGAAAAAATGTTTATAAAATGCGATCGCATTGACTTAGGATCAGCTGCAAAACGGAAAGTGAGCTCGTAAGGTTTTCTGCCTTTAATTAGGTAGTAAATTCTTTCCTCGAATCTGACACTCTTTCCATTTATGGCATTCACAATTTTATAACAAATCGAATACTTCAGCATATGCATATCAACCTGGCACATTCGAAATTTTTGATATACAGGGTGAAGTCCATAATAAACAAGACTGACATCATAAAAATGTTTTTGATGGCGCCATCTTTCTAATGAGTTAGTGCGTTGGGAGCCACATCCCTAGCCGACTTCCAGTGGAAGCTTGGATACATGCGATTCAGTGAAAGCGAAGTTATTGCGTCTAAAGTGTCAGTATGTTTGTGTCGTCGGTACAAAAATTAGTTTCGAACAAAGAGGTAATATCAAATTCTGTTTTAAAATCGATAAAACGTTTACCGAAACATTTGAATTGATGAGAAACGTTCATGGCGATGAGTGTCTATCTCGTGCCAGAGCTCATCAGGGGTTTACACGTTTCAGAGATGGTTGTGGGGACATAAATAGCAATGAACATATCGGTCACCCACAATCACTAAACACCGAAAACTCCATCGAAATTGTTAGTAAATTTATTAAAAATTAACCGAAATCATCGTTGAAATCGTCGCATGAATACATGGAGTCGGAGTTGAACATATCCAAAACACCGATTTATCGCATTCTAACTGATCAATTGAGCTTACGAAAGGTCTGTGCACGTTTCATTCCGCACAAGTTAACTGAGTACCAAAAATTACACAGAATTCAACATTCGAAAGAACTCATTAAAGAGGCGGAAAAAGACGATAACTTCCTTTACAACATTGTAACTTGTGATGAAATGTGGTGTTTCCAACATGAACCTGTCTATCTCTTTCTCTGATACTTTTCACCTTTCCTCCTTGACTATCTACCTCCTTTCCAGAGCTTTAAATACAATGGGCTTTTTAGCCTGAGTGTTTTAGGAGCCATCAAATCTCCTGGTGCTCCTTGGCTCGACCTTTTCAAATTTCAATTTCAACATTAAGCTTCAAAGTGCCGAATGGAAGGTCCCAGAGGAGCCACCACCCAAAAAATCGCATTGGGAGAAGTAAAACATCAAGTCGATGGTAATTTTTTTTTACAATTCCAAGGGAATTGCCCACAAGGAGTTCGTGTCAACAGGCCAAACCGTCAATGCAATTTTCTATCTTGGCGTTTTGAAGCGTTTCTTGCATCGCATTCGTCGAATTTGTCCTGAATACCGCGAAAGAGGAAGCTGGCGCTTATTGCATGATAATGCACCATCCCATCGATCCACATCATTGTGACAGATTTTTTGACTATAAATCGAATTTTAACCGTCGATCACTCACCGTATTCGCCTGATATGGCTCCCTGTGACTTCTACCTATTCGAGAAATTGCATTTGGCCTTGAAAAGAAAACGTTTTGCGTCCATAGAGGCCATCGAAAAAGATCGTACCGACATCCTGAAGGACATTCCGGTGAATGACCTGAGACTATCTTTCGAAAAGCTTTTAGATCGCTCAAAAAAGTGTATCGAGGCCGGAGGGGACTATTTTGAATAATTCAGAAATTTTTAGAAGAAAGCTCCTGTCGTTTCTATTTTAGCTCAGTCTTGTTTATTTTATATATATATATATATATATAATTGGTGTACACCCTTTTTAGGTGTTTGGCCGAGCTCCTCCTCCTATTTGTGGTGTGCGTCTTGATGTTGTTCCAGAAATGGAGGCACCTAAAGTTTGAAGCCGACTCCGAACGGCAGATATTTTTATGAGGAGTTTTTTCATGGCAAAAATACACTCGGAGGTTTACCATTACCTGCAGAGAGGCGAACGCTATTAAAAAAACTTGTTTCTTCATTTTTCGGCTTTCACCGGGATTCGAACCTACGTCCTCTCTGAATGCCGAATGGTAGTCACGCACCAACCCAATCGCCTATGGCGGCCTTTTATGATTTAGAGCTTCAAAATTCCTATAAAAACCCGTACCCGGAGGCACTCTTCATGGCCCTTCATGTGTGTACGACTAAACTTTGCGCTTAGTTCGACTTGTATTTTCCAAACACTTCCGCATGACTTCCTGTGAGTCACAATCTGCTGGAATATCAGTAAAATATTTTCACACAAAATCAAATGCGCAAATAATAAATCAAGTGCCATAATGAATTGCAATTATTTTGATTAACGGATTGATGCAATGGGACCAATGACCGAAAGTGTAATGTTCATAGCTGATTGGTGCCAAATAAATATGCACACATACATTTGTATGTATGGTATGTAGATGTATGTGCACAATTTGTGTGTACACAAAATGAATTTTAAAATTTAAATTTGTATGGTTACGAAATAAAAAAACAAGTTAAATTTCAATGTAAGTATCGAGACGAGGAGACACAAAGTACTCAAAACTCAAACGCCGCAATTATGGAGTGCTCAGTTGGTGCTATGTGGCAAGGTGAAGTAGTGATAAATGATGCTTGACAAAAAGCTAACATAAAAGCCAAATATTGGGAGGAGGATGAAGAAGGAAACAGTCGCCTTGTATGCCTACAGTGGTCAATTGCTATTTTAAAGCCAAATTCGTTGTATGGAGTCCTCGTCGTCTGAAGAGGACAACCTTGGTTAAGTAGCTGGAGAGAGTCGAAATGTCTGCCTCATTGGAATCAGTGGCACACTTCGAACCACTCCTCCACTAGGCGCTAAAAGCAAAATAAATGTGGTACACGTGGACATCGCAGCTTAAACTTCCACTGCAGAGGCCGCAATTTGGTTTTGGGGTTATGCAATTGAGTACGAAATTTAATTCAGCGGGATTCTAAATATACTCGCACTTATTCGGCTTCTTCAAATCGGGATAGTTGGACGCCAGTACATATTTAGCGGATTGATTGACTTGAGTGTTGTTCTGCTATCTTTGCTAGTTACCTATCGTTTCAAAAAAGAGATAACCTTCTTACGTTTTAGAAGAGAAATCACCAAAAGTTCTGCAGTGTCAATCCCTAACGCCAATGATTCCAAACAGTTTTCTGGCCACTCTTCACTTACTGGCCGATGGAGTATATGCTCACACGCCAATCCAGCTCTACGATTTCTTTAATTTTATTGACATTTTTGACAATTTTCCCAACAAAGCGTGTCTTACCTTCGACGTCTAATGCCAGTTGTAGAATCATTTGAGCCACTCCATTGCCATTGTCTTTGATACTGTACTAAGTCTGTTAAGTGGTTTACCACCACTTGATGATTTCGTCCAAGGAGATGCCTTGAAGGCCGTCTGCAGGCTGAAACACAATAGGAACTGGTACGGCTCCTGTCCGGCATCGGAAAACGGAGAAGGGATGGACTTCGATACAATGATTCTCTCCATGCCTCTAGACTCCATGCCATCAAGAGTCGTACTTGAAAAGAGATACAGTGTAGTGCTGTCAGAGACTCAATTTTGGTCAAACTCTGAAAATTAGCCCAGCAAATACTGTTTTCGCATTTTCACGAATGGCTCCAGGACCGAGCATGGCTTCGACTCGGACGTCTACGAAGAATCCAGCAGGACAAAATTGCACTTTGCTTGGAAAGCATGCATGTGTGTTTCCAGCGGATGTGTATGCTATTCGAGAAGCGATGAACTTTGTTGTGGAAAACAGATGGAGAGGTAGATCTGTATGTATCTGCAGCTACAGTAAAGCTGAGCTCATGGTCTTAGACAGCCCTCCAACCACTTCATGGGTAGTCGAGTCCTGTAAATCCAGGCTGAACTATTTCGGTAGGCATAAAAGCCTGATGCTATCCCGGGACACGCGCGTATCGCGAACGCCTCTTTAACTAAAATGGGATCTGAGGCCAACTTCTTTGCCGGAGCCCGTTCTCCACTCCCTTCTGTAGCCATCAAAGCCACGGATAGCAAATGGGTTGCTACAACCCAAAAGCGAGTTTGGCAGGCTGAGAGAGGTTGCAGATGGACTAAACTGATGACCGACTGTCCCAAATCCTTCTGTCATTAGGCAGAAGAGACTGCAGGCAGCTGGTTGGGTTGATGACAGGCCACTTTCTGTGGACGAATCAGGCTTAAGGTCTTTGGCACTGATGTGTTAAGAAGCGACCACCTTGGCTCCTTGGCACCACAAGATCTACTCAGATTTCTTCGGAGGTCGAGTAGATTTAAAGAAAATTAAAACCGAATCCGAGTGCAGTACAATGGACTTAATTGTGTCTGAGTTCAGTACTTCCTAGATGTTCCGACAAAAACAAAAACAAAAAAGTCCACAAACAGTAAAAAATGTGTGCCCCTTGCTCCAGCTTCTTACTTAGGACGGAATTGTACTGAAGAATCAGTCGATTTTCATTTTTTTTCTGTTATTTTGTAAATGTAAGACGCAACTAGTGTGAAACCTTTCACTTCATCTAAAGTAAGCCCATATGGAACTCACACTCACATGAACTCACAGTTACCAATTTTTATAGCATTATTGTTTACAATCCATCATCTGCATCACCACGGCAGATAGTGGAGCAGATGAAGATGTCAACTGCAGTCTAAACAAAGCAAGGGCGGCGTACGGGCAAATGCACGCAGTATCGGCGAGTTCGCAAATCTCTAGGCGCACTAAACTATGAATATTCGGCTCACACGCGAAGTCCGTATTGTTGTACAAAAGTGAAACATGGCTAGTCTCTAACACCATCACACAAAGGCTACAATCCTTCATCAACAAATGCCTCGGCATCAGCTGCAGAACATTCTGGCCAAACACCATCAGTAACGACGCACTGTGGAGATTAACGAACGAGGAACCCATCTTTAGGCAAATCAAAAGCAGAGCTTGGCGATGGATAGGTAACACATTGAGAAAACCACCAGATATCATCACGAGGGAGCAGAGGTCGCGGTCTACCAAAAAACACTTGGAGAAGGTCGATGCTGCGCGAACTTGCAGATACCGATGTCTCATTGGACGGTGCAAACACAACAACACAGAACCGTGTCCGATGGAGGAGTCTTGCCCTATGCTCCCAAGAGGAGTGAACAAGGAAAAAACAAAAAAAAAAAATTTACAATCTATGCAATTCTAATACTTTAAATATTAATTTTAAACATAGTTTTCGTACCAGCAATTCCACGATTCAAGTCCGTGAAAAAGTGAAATATCAAAATCTCTCAGCCTTCAGCTGACCGACATGCAAACTATTTTAAAATGAATCACTTAACTTTTAATTAAATTTTTCTTGCGAAAATTCGAATAGCCGCAATAAGAGCTTCGAAATAATTACGAGTACTCAAATTTCAAAACTCATTTCTACAACAACTCGGAACACAAGGGAAATAAAACATTCGCAGTTGAATCAAATTTCATTGGCTTTTTAAATGATACTGCCGTCGAGCTAACCACCCCCCGTGTCCCGACGCTCCGTAAATTGCATAAATAAAATTTAATATTTTTTGTAGAAACAGCAGGAGCAGCTCTCTGACGCAATGCATTTCTTGCCACAAGACAACACAGCAGACCCAGAGCAATTCACAAGTGGGTAATTGCAACGAAATGCTAGCGACTTATAAATAACAACAAATGCGCGCAATTTAAAGAGCGTAAATAGTGCGCTGGTGATTTCCACGCTGACTGCCCGACTGTCAAAGTGACTGTCTGACTGACTGACTGATGGACTTCTCGGCGGCGTGCAATAGTTTCAGAGTGATTGCCAGGCGACTAAAAGAGCAACTGCAGTGCTTTTTAATGGCTATACTTAGACGACTAGGAAGCGTAGTGGACCGTTAACCCAGTTCTAGACGATGCCGATAGTTTACCAAAAAAAAACGTAGTAAAACTAAGAAAATTGGTATGTACGATATGTAGTAAAATGGAGACATGCAATAGCGACACTTGCTGCAGCTGCTGTAGCTGCTATTATGGGGGTCATTAGCCCTCGCAAACACACAGGCACACACACGCAAGTGCACATTGTTGCGCCTCAGCTTGCACACTTCATTGCATTGCTTGCATATGTATTTATGCAAATCTCATTTGTGTCGATGTGTCGTCATCCTAGTCGTCGCCAACTCAGCGCGTCATTTGCACCAATTGTGGCACGCATGAGTTGCATACGCCTGCAAGTATAATATCGGGTGTTTTTTTTTTTCAGAGCTTGAGCACATAAAATGATAACACAAAACCGAAATATTAACCGCCTTCGATTCGCCACTTCTCTGCTCGCTATCTCTGGATTCTGATACTGGACGAAAAATTTCCAGGCGAATGCAACAACAAGGTTATCGAGCAAGATTCGCCGCTTGCGTGTATGGTTATACCCCATAAAACTGGTATACCTAACTATCTTCAATCCTGGCAACTCTCTTTTAAGGTAGTTTCATAAGGCCGCTTTCACACAGGGAGGTTTTTATTGCTTCAAAAGTTGCTATTTTGGTGTTCTCGTAGTATTCCAACCCGGCAGCTCCGTTGCTTGCAATTGTTTAGTTGTTGGTCAACAGTAGACAACAACATTGAGAAGAGCGATTAAGTGCCGATTTACACAGGGAAACATTTGGAAGAGAAACATTTTGTTTGTGTGAGAAGGACGGACGGGGAAGAGAGAGAGGATTTTGGCTCCCGTACTGGCTTCAAAGTTGTCTTCTCCAATCAGAACGCTGAATGGGGAATATACTTAGAATGAGTTTTGCTAGTAAAGTAGGTATGACTTAAAAACTTATGGGACATGTTTATGTTGAATTCAATTATTTTTTTTTTCATTTCAAGATACTCAAGTTAATTTCAAGTGAAGTATTTATATTATATATAAAGCATTTTTATTTTTATTTATTCAAGTACAAAAATTTAATATATAAAAAAGAATTTTTTTTTTATACTCCCCATTTATTTTATACATCTGTCCATTGACATTAAGTATGTTGTTTGACAATTTGGGCAGGTTTTATATATGTACATCGCTTAATGGCCAGTGCCAAAAGCGATAAAATTAAAATGAACGAAATAATATACAATTAAATAATATACAATACAAGTTTCGCTTTACATGATTACAGTTGTACAACTATATAATAGCATTTTAGCTATTTTTACATATTTATTGTTTTTTACCAATTATTAGGTCGCTTGATCGGGTTCTCTTTGTGTTTCTTTCCGTTTCAAGAAGTTTGTTGATTTCTGCATTACTGTGTGTGTATTTTTTCAAAGTGCCTTGTTGTTATCTTTTTGATTTCTTCGTCTACTCTTGCTATATTAAAAGTCCTGAGGATGTCAGCATTTATCGTGTACCTGTCCGACATGGTCAAAATTCGAAGAATCCTAGATTGCTGTCGTTGGATTTTTTCTATATGAGTTTTTTTAGCCGTTCCCCACCCCTGTAGTCCATATAGCCAGATTGGTTTAATCATAGTTTTGGGCCCTAACAGCTTGTTCTGTATAGTAAGTCTAGATTTTGAGCAGACTAACCAATAAAGTTGTCGAAGTTTTTCTTTTATTTGTTTGACCTTTTATGGTGATTCCAATTTAGTTTGGAGTCCAAGTGAATTCCCAGGTATTCAGTAGTTGGTTCTATTGTAATTGCTTTGTGATTTATTTCAATTGGAAATGCAGTAAATTTTGTTTTGTTAGTAAATATAACCTGTACGGTTTTGTCTTCATTTATTTTTAGGCACCAGTTATCAAACCATTCCTCAACTGCGTTTGTGTATCGCTGGAGTTTTTCAATAGCGATAGTTAAGGTACTTGACCACCTTGGAAAGCTAAAAAGTACAACATATTCAATAATTTTTTTTTCATGTTCTGTATAATATATTAAAATAAATTTTTTTTTTAATTTTTATTTAGAGCTTATATAATACAAAAAAAAATTGATTTATTAAAATTTCTTTTTTTAACATATATCCAGGAGGCGCCAAAGTCGAGGCCTGAAGAAAATCATGTCTTGCGGCGGACAGTTAATCTTAGAAATGGTAATTCTAAAACAAAAGAGAGAAACAAAATTTTCAAAAGGAAGGTTCCTTACGTGAGAATTTACCACAAACTGACAAAAAAAAAAAATAATAAAAAAATGGCGGATGTTTGGAAAAAAGTTAAGAAAACACCCCTGTTTTTCACAATGTTATGCTTAAAAAGCAATACTTTATTAACTTTTTTTTTGCAAAATGTGGTAAATTGGCATACAAAACATCTTAACAAATAAAACAAGACCAAAATCATTAAAATCGGCTAAGCAGTTTCGGAGATAAAGTGTCCGCCATTCGAAAAAAAGTAATTTCTGGAAAAACGCGTTTAAAGTTAAAACTTGCTATTTTCTTTCAGCTGAGTCAGCAAGTAATGAGTGCAGGATGCGCCTGCACATTTTCACTGATTTCACTTTGTTAGAATTCGAATTTAAAAAAACAGTTTCAGGTGATGATTTTTAAAAGTATAAGGATTGAAAAAATGTAAAAAAAAAAAATTTAATTTTTTGAAACTTATAAGGTGGTCAAGTACCTTAAGCTTTTGTCCGATGCCAGTAGTATTGTATCGTTTGTGAACGTAGCAAATGAAGAATTAGTTTGGTCAGGAGGTGGTATGTCTGCGGTGAATAAAACATATAGTAGTTGTCCAAGAATGCTTCCTTGCGGAACTCCAGCACTTATTTGACGGATATCTGAACATTGATTGTCATATTTAATAAAGAATCTTCGGTCGGTTAGGTAGCTTTTTATGATGAAGTAAGCCTTTTATTTTGTAAAGTAAGCCTTTGTGCCACACTTTGTCAAACGCTTTAGCTATTATTTTCTTTTCTTCGTCAATTGATAGAACTTTATCGAAGTAATTTGCAAAAGTTTTCGATTTTTACTCAGTTTTAACAGCTCATGAATTGTCCGCGTGACCGCGAATGAAACATGTGTCTCCCTTCCAAATGGTATTTGTGTGTAAATCGGCACTAACGAGTTGGAGCAGCAAATTTTTCCCTATATTAGCGTGGTCTTACTAATACTCATTTAGGGGTCCCGGTGGTCTAGAATTTTCAAAAAATCGATTTCCTTTTTTTTGACCTTTCGAAAGTACAGGTTTTTAAGAATATACTGTAAAATTTTTGGAAGGATATTCCCGGTATTTTCGATTCTACAGCCGTTTTAGCAAGTAGAGTCTGACTTGCCACACAGCGGCATCAATGGTCGCATTTAAATGGTCAAAACTTTAAACTCATTTATCTGAAAATTACTTTTTTCGGCCTGGTTTTGTCCAAAAAAAAAAACTATTCAACCGAATCGTCTGAAATTTTAATATGTTACTCACAACAACAATGGCTATCGCCCGAACTAGAATCATATTAGTATTTCAATTCTTTCGTATTTTTTGTATTAAAAAACTGAAAAAGCCCGAATTTTAGAGTGTCAAATTCAAATTAATTTTGGCAATTTTTTTTATTACTCTAGCGCGGGACTTAGCTACAGTCATACTGATTAATATTTTTTTTTTTGGGTTTTGTGTAGTTAAATAGTTAAATAGAAGAGCCAAAGTGGACAACACCGTCCAGATTCAATTTTTCGGAGGGGTAAACTTCAGCGCCATTTTTAAATTATTAAAATGAAAAAAAAGTTTCCATTTTTGTATGTATAAGAAAGAAAAAAGCCTAAAATATTCAATTATCGTTTTTCTTTTTTTTTATTGTAAAAAAATTTCTGAAAATACCCTAAATTTTCGGGCTCTACACCACCTAGACCCCTTAAGAGCTTCCAAGCAAACTTAATTCTTGGCAGTTCCATTCCAGCGCAGCCAAGATAAATTTATTTATGGCAGTGGATTCATCTATTCGCCACCTGCTAGCGTTTGACGAGACGAAGAAGCCTATCGCATATTTTTATTACAATCTGGTAGATAATTTTATGGCATCTATTTTTTGCATATGATATCCGGCATATGTCCGCCGTGACTACGGGTTACATGGTAAATTCGATCAGGCCAATTTGTGACTACTTTTTCCAATAAATCTGGCCGTGTGCAGTCAATCGATTGTTAAGCGAACCTCTTTTTGAACCAAATATCATCGATGCTTAAAATGCAGTCAGCATGGCTCAATAGCGCTTTCAATTCACCGTAATGGCAGCTCCTTCCCCATTTCTAAAGAAATAAGGACCGATGATGCTCCATGAACCTCGCCAACAGATTTTTTTATTTTATTATTATTATTATTTTTTTTTTTTTTTCAAAGCAAATTTCCACAATTTGGAAGCATTTTCTTGGTGTTACACCACGACGAATCTATTAAAGGTGGTATCGGTAAATCAGGTGTTTTTTTTTCGCCCTGTCTATGTGGCTGTCAGCACAGAATGAAACAAGGCGAATTCATTCTTTGTTTTCTACTTTACCAACACTTCGCCGGGACAATCAGACGAACGAAACATTTTTTTTGGTCTAGCGCCACCAGCTTTAATGAATGCGCCTTGCGTTAAACGATTTATGATGAACTGCCAAGTTTTACTGAACAGAAATGTCAACACAGTTTGCCATTCTGAGCTATCTAACTATACATAGTTATCGGTATCGACAGTTCACATGCAGCTAAAAAAACACCCGATACTTGCACATATGGCACGAGTATAGTAAATAGGTGGTGTATATCATTGCACATGTGTTTCTCTACAATATTTCTTTTCGCATATTTTTACGACGTGCCCTCATATGAACAGTCATATGCAAATGCGAGTAATTTGCTGTTTTCTTTAATTTTTTTCAGCTTTATTTTCTTTTTGCATTTTTACTCTGACTTACAACGACTCAGTGCAACTCATTAGTTTCTGGCAGTATTTTCCTTTTCGCTGCACCGAATTATGAAAATCTGAGGACAAAGGGCATTACTACCGCATCACCTATGTAGATGTACGAGTCGTCGACTTGCGGGGGCTGCACATTAACAGAGAATATGCTGTGAAGTTTCATTATTCCCTGCACAAAAACGGGAAGTCTGAAGTCTCAATATTCTCTTTACCAAGAAGATCTACAAATCTTAGTTTCGTAAAATGATAAAGAAGACTGCAACGTCCCATTTTGTATCCTGTGAGAGCTCATAAGCCCGCTCTGTCTAGGTTTAGGAGCCTATTTGATGTTCTCCTGGTGGAAAAGATAAACTGTCTAGCCTGCCTATGCTCTATTAACTCTTCATCCAGCATCGTGTCAGCTCCCTGTGCTCCCAGTCTTCGATAAATTCCTTTAAGTGAGTTTGAGTGAGCCCACAAAAGGATTATGGTCTATGGAATTTTGAAAGAGCCTAGTTGCCATCATAATCTTTATAATCTGATATCTGTTCCAACGAAACGGCGTTCTCTTCCCCAGTGAAGCACTCTTTAACGAGTTTGAACACAGGATTGCTTTTGAATTTCTTTGCCATTTCCATATGTCCTGTGAAATTTCCGATTGATGTGTTGAGCACAATGAAGCATTTCTCAACGAGTTGGAATGTTATTATGTGAAACTTCAATGCACATAAGACTGGCAAACCGTTTGACAATACGCAGATGCACTTCAAAGTTGTGCCTTCTCTGTGTGACATTCTCTGTCATGGATTTCCGCTGGAAAGACTGTGGGATAACCTCAATTGGGAATTGCTCCTTTAAAGTTCAGCTCAAAGGTACCCGCAACACTCCTGTCATCGGCAAACTTTGATCTATCTGTGTACCAGATTTCCATGACAGATTCAATTTAAGGGTTACCCCAGATTGCCCGCTCTGAAATAGTTATATTGATCCTAGAGATCTGTAGCACAGGGGTTATTGTATCGCGGAATTAATTATGCTACAGGATTGCTTATGAATTTCTTTGCCATTTTCTGTGAATTTTCCGATCCTTTTATCAAATATTATTAAGTCTCAGTGCTGAGTTGCTGGATTTAAACGTGAAGTCGATCCATGTCAAGGAGGTCCGAAAACAGCAACAATACCAGAAATCGTAACAACACCAATGACTTAAGAGATTTAGTAGAAGTTCAAAGAGCAATGGGTGCCGCATTTGCTAGCAATGGAACAAAAACACATTCGAATGCGATTTTCTCAGCAACATTTAAAGGGTGTTCGAATAGATGAAATGGATTTTTGGCATCGATTTATCACTATGGATGATACTTGTGTTTATCACCATGATCCTATATCACAACTGGTGCTAATCAGCAGGGGCAAGCAGAAAAAATAGCTGTCAATATCAGTTAGTGGTGACGATATAGAATCCCAGAAGTCTACAAAATATTCTGGCATTTACATTGAAACCAGACTAACATTCAGGGAACATCTTAAAGCTGTTAGTGTGTTATGTTACCAAACATAGCAGGATCACAGGACGCCAGGAGAAAAATTCTTTCCACTGTGACAGACTCCATAATGCTGTACGCCTCTCCAGCCTGGGCTGGAGCAAAAAAGTGCCATTTTAAAGAAGTACTGCAGGTCAGTACACCAAATGCGGGGAGAACTGCATGTGCCTATAGAACGGTGTCGGACGATGCAACCTACGTCATAGGTAGCAAAATGCCTATAAACCGGGCAATCTTACAGAAGAGGTTCTACTACTCGCAATGTACGAAGCTGACAGAGGAACACAACAAGCAGAACATTCTACCACTATAGCTGACTGGCAATCAAAATGGCACTAGTCATCAAAAGGCCGGTGGATGCATAGGTTGATTCCAGGGATTAACGAGTCGATCTGTCGAAAACACGGAGACGTTGATTTCTGCCTAACGCAGCTATTAAGTGGACACGGATGTTTCCAAAAATATATGCATCGCCTAGACTTAGCTAGTAGTCCTAATTGTCGAGAATGCTTGGACGAAGAGGAGACGGTCGAACATGTGGTTTTTGATTGCAGCAGGTCCGTTAAGATCGTGATGACCTAGCAAGAACCACTGATGTATTTCCGACGCCCTATAACCTAGTTCCACTTGCTTGAATCGAATGAAAAATGGAGTGCGGTACAAGCTTTTGCGACACAAATTATCGTGGAACTTCGCAAAATTAATTGGAGGCGAAGGAATGATGCGAGACGAACGCGGCAGCAACCACATTGATAAAATGAAGCAAGTCGAACAGCAGACGAATATAACTGACGATTGGGATCATTGCTCACGACGGCCTCTAGACTGAAGGTGGACCGTAGGGTGGACCGTCGGACTTCAGGTGCTTTTATTGGAATTAAAGTCCCAAACTGACCGAAACGAGGTCGCTTCCACAAATAGGCCAAGAAAATGTTAGCATGTTAGCGAAAGGAATTTCGCTTGTGTATTACTTGTAAACTGGTAAACTGATAAATTCTGAATATTATTGTAACCTATTAGACCTGCTGAAGAAAATTCGAATTGTTGGAACATCCTCCGTATGCACCAGATTTGGCCCCTAGCGACTTCCATCTGTTTGCAAATCTAAAAAAAAATGCATGCGTGGAAAGCTTTTTTTTCATCAAAAGATGACGTCATAACAGCTGTGGAAACGTATTTTGCAACCCTTCCAGGTTCTCACTTCAGGAATGATTACGAATTTTAATTAGAATCTCGTTGGAAGAAGTGTATTGATGTTCAGGGCGACTATACTGAATAACTGAACTGAATTGTATTTCAAGCTATAAATTTGTAGTTTTCTCATTTAATCGGAAAACTTATTGAACAACCAGGTGCATATACACTTATCAGTGGGCAACTCAAAGATACTTGAAGATCATCTGCGTAAATATGCACATAACTGTTTTTAAGAACATTCGGTAGGTCATTGAACGAGCAACAAAGGTCCAAGTTAAGATCCATGCGGAAAACCTTTTTATACAGGGAAGAAGTTGGACATACATAGAATTACCCGCACTTACTGCTTGAGTTCTCTTAAGAAGATATGATTTGATAAGATCTGCAGCTAGAGAAGGAAAGTTAAAGAGGTTCTTACGTTTCAAACAAAGTAATGCTTGATCGACAAAATCAAATGTCTTCGACTGGTCTAGAAGTGTAAGAAAAAAAAAATTTTTTCCTTGTTCACTGCTCTCCGGAGCATAGGTCCTCGACAAGACTCTTCCATCCTACACGGTTCAGTGCTGTTGTTTTCGCACCGTCCCAAGAGATGTCGGCATCTGCTAGTTCGCGCAGCATCGACCTTCTCCAAGTATTTTTTGGTCCGCCACGACCTCTGCTCCCTTGCGGGTTCCAGTCCAGTGCAATTTTCGTGATGCTATCTGGTAGTTTTCCCAATGTGTGACCTATCCATCACCACTTTCTGCGTTTGATTTGCCTAAGGATGAGTTCCTCGTTCGTTAATCTCCATAGTGCGTCGTTACTGATGGTGTTTGGCCAGAATATTCTTCAGATGATGCGGAGACATTTATTGATGAAGGATTGTAGCCTCTGTGAGATGGTTTTTGAGACCGGCTATGTTTCGCTTCCGCACAACAAGACGAACTTTACGCATGGGCCGACTATTCGTAGTTTAGAGCGCCTGGAGATTTGTATGCAATTGCCCGAACAGTTGACATCTTCATTTGCTCCACCATCTGCCGTGATAATGAAAGCCGAGAAGCTTTCAAGGAATTCCACCGGGCATCCGTCGACCAATATCTGCCTTGCGTTATTGTGGTTAACTCTCATAACCTTGGTCTTGGCGATGTTAAGCTCTAGTCTAACAGTGCGTGCCAGAGCGATTACTTTGTCCGCCTTCGCTTGCACGTCAGAGAGTTTGTGAGAGAGGAGGTAGATGTCATCGGTGAAGTTCAGGTCCTCAAGATGGCTGGTGAAACTCCATACGATCCCTTTTATCAGCAGGGTCATTTGGCAGATTCATTGGCGAAGTCCAGGTCCTCAAGATGTCTGGTAAAACTCCATACGATCCCTTTTTTGTGCAGGATCAGTTGCTTATGACATTATCAAGGACGATGGCGAAGAGAGGGTGTGACAAGGGACAACCTTGCCTTACGCATGCGTTGGTATTGCCTTTGAAGCACTGTCAGTTCAAAGTTCTCGTAGAGGGCTTTGATGAAGCGGATTATCTTGGTGGGAGCTCCCGTTCTTCTCAGAAGATTTAGATGATCATTATTATTAATTAAAATTTATAAATATCATTACAATTTGCGCCTATCCAAAACCAAATTCAAATCGCACAAAAGCATAAAAAATTAAAACCTAGTTATTCGAACGCGAGCCCCTTTTCCAGTTCTCTAGTCCAATTTATAAGGGGCATAACTTGAATACTGTGAGCCGGGTAGCACAATTCTCACTCACAAGCATAGCAATGACTCGAGTAAGGCTCGAGGTTTATACGAGTCTACTACAATCACCAACATTTTTTACCTACTTGATATCTTTTTATCTCCAAATTGACACTATTTAGCTCTTTCCGACCTGCCAATCACAATAAATTATATTTTTCATCAGGGTGTGAGAAAACTTATTCGTCCAAGCGTTTTATGTATGCGCGAGTATGTTCGCATGTATGTACGTATGTATGCATATACCGATATATCGTTAGTTATGCTACATACAAACTCGAAGGTGGAAAATTGTGAATGATTTTCTCAATTCCAAGCGATTAAATACGCCAACACAAATCAATTGATGATTTTGTTTTCAACAATTTTCTTAATTTTCTCGCATCTTTTTAGTATCAAATTCACACGCGCGCAGTATTCCTATGTGTAAGCAAGCGAGAACCGGCAAGCGGCAAAGTAAAAATACACTGCCATGCAAGAGCACGTACGTAGGTATGTATGTATGTATGTATGTATGCATGTATCCATATGTCCCGAGTTGAGCAATAGCGACATCATATTAAGAACGGTTCGAACGCCCACACACTGCACATTCACACACACAACCACATGTACACACACGTTTGAACGCATTGTCTTTAGTACTTAGTATAAATATTTATTTAAAATCGCTGCAACATAATTGCGGTGACTGTCACTTGTCTACGATACACGCGAAGTGTAAAAAGCAATAAAAATTAAGGAAAGGAAAAAAAATGAGAAATTCCAAAAGTGCAATCGTTTGTGACGGTGTTGTCAGACAAGTGCGGCAGGGAGCTATCAATACACATACATACATACAACAGGGGTGGACGAGAAACGAATGCGTGAGTGGCGTCAAGAAACGCACAACAAATTGGAGCGGGACGTCACGCAGATAAAATTTTAAATGCATAGATGCGAGTGTGTGTATGTGTGTGTGTATATATAAATAGTTTTTCCTTACTAGTGATGATAAGAAATTCTAAACTTGTTAAACAAAATTCTAAATCAGAACTGGTGTTATTAATGATGATGATTTTTATGTTCCATGTCAAGTATTTTGGACTGGCCTTTAATTTTTCTTAAAATTGGTTTATTTGTTACAATGGAATACGGCTATGAAGCTTTTAGGGAATACTGAACACAGTCTGAGCTGATGATAAAAAAATAAAAATAAAATTTGAGTGAGGTTGTTTTTAAGAATGATAAAAAAAGGTTTTCCCTAAAATTTCTTAAGAAAAAAATTAAATAAAATTTTTTACAATTTACAATTTTTTAAGAAAAATACCATTTTTTTCTAAAAAAATTGTTTAAGTATATTTTTACAATGGAATCCCACTACAAACCTTTTAGGGATTACTAAGCATAGTCTGAGCTGATGATAAAAAAATTTGAGTGAGGTTGTTTTTAGTATGAATGATAAAAAAAAATGTTTCCAAACATTTTTTAAGAAATAAATTCAATTTTTTAAGAAAAAAATACATTTTTTTGAGAAACAAATAAAATTTTTTTCTAAAAAGATTTTTTTTAAGTATATTTTATCACAAAAAAAAAAAAACAAACAATTTTTTTAAAAAGTATATTTTATCAAGAAAAAATTTATAAAAATAAACGAAGATATTTGATTTATTTGTTATAAGTTAGTAGTTTGGTTAAAAATTAAAAAAAAAAAAATATTCTTTTACATATTTTAAAAGTAAAATATGTTGAAAATATAATGTGAAAATTTTAGACTAAAATTCGAAATATCAGTAAAGTTGTAGCGCATATTGAAGAGCACGTCGTAGCTGCGTTTCGTTAACCGCACGGCAACTGCAGATGTCACTGAGAAAACTTTAAACGTGTTTTTCTCAAAACAACGTTTCTCTGGTCTACTCTATTTAACCGATTGATCTGAAATTTTCATCAGCTATTCCACACATCAGTAGCTCTGGCAGGTGCTACCTTCGTTTCTTTTCAGCCCTAACTTTCCATACCACGGTCTGATTTCCACCCGAAAAACATACCTTTTTCTAAAAGTCCATCAGTTTGTTATTTTTCAAAAAAAATCCCATTGTCACACCTGCCAGAATGACAAGCCTACAGAATAATAATCAGTTTAACTTTTTCGTTTCAGATGTCCTGCAGAGCCAAAATCCTGTTGACAAGCTACCTATCTTTTTTTAGATGCTTACTTTGGTGCCCCACTACTACAAAAAAATTGTTTTTGTATAATATTTGATGTTAATAATAGCATACTATAAAATAAATATAAAAATTCGAACGTTTATTTTCTTAAAAAAAAAATTCCTAAAAAATATCTATAAAAAATGAGTATTTGACCAGACTACTACCATAATGGAATGTAACTTTCAGGGACTACTGAGCATAGTCTCAGCAAATAATAAAAAGTATGAAAAAAAAATAAAGACAAGATTGAATGTGGGCTACTTTTTCGAAAAAGAAAAAGATAATTTTTTCTACTAAAAAATTATACAGAAAAAAATTAAATTATTTTCCAAAAAAAATTTTGAAAGCACATTTAATAAAAGAAAATATAAAGATGTTAAAAATAACCGAAGATATTTGATTTAAAAAACTTCATACCAAAATTTTAAATATTGAATAAATATCAATTTTTTTCTAAAGAAAATTTTTTTTCAGTATATTTTATAAAAAACAACAACAAAAAATGTATAAAAAGATTTTTCCACAAACATTTCTTAACAAAAAAATGCAATTTTTTTTCAACAAAAATTTTTTTACAAAATATATTTATCGACAAAAAATTTTCAAAAATAACCGAAGGTATTTTATTATTTTTTTTTTTTTTGTTAGAATGCTATGAAAATTTCACGAATTACTGAGCATAGTCTCAGCAAATAATATAATAATAATGACAAAAAATATTTTTTCCTCCAAATAAATTATTTTTTTGAAGATACATTTAATAACAAAACAAAAATTATAAAAATGTTAAAAATAACAGAAGATAGTTGATTTTTTTTTCTCTGCAAATGATACAAAAATAACAAAAAGATCGGATGGGGGCTACATTTTTAAAAATTAAAAAAAAACATTTTTTCTTGCGAAAAACTGTAAACAAAAAAATTTAATTCTTTTCCAAAATTTTCTTTTAAAAGTACATTTAATAAAAAAAAATTATAAAACTGTTAACAGGCTAAGCAAATAGTAAAAACAAGTATAAAAAAATAACAAGAATATTTGATGTGGACTACTTTTTCAAAAAAGACAAAAAACATTTTTTCTTCCAAAAAATTCAACTCTTTTCCAAATTAGTTTTTTAAGTACATTTAATATAAAAATGTTAAAAATAACCGCAGATATTTGATTTCAAAACTTCATTCCAAAATTTTCAATATTGAATAAATCTCAAAATTATTCAATTTTTTCAAGTTATATCAAGACCAAAAAAAGCACGCAAAGTTCGATCAAATGTCAAGGTTTCGCTCACTGTTTTCTTCGATTACCATGGCGTAGTGCGTCAGGAGTTCTCACCACAAGGTCGTAGGGTAAATAAGGAGTATTACCTTGAAGTTATGCGCCGTTTGCGTGAAGCAATATGAAAAAAGCGGCCGGAATTGTGGAAAAAAATGTATGGTTTTTGCATCCTGATAACGCACCTGCTCATTCACCTTTGCATGTGAGAAATTATTTGACCAAAAACAACACCGTTATCATGCCTCAGTCACCGTATTCACTAGATTTGGGCCCCTGCGTCTTTTTCCTGTTCCCAAGAATGAAGAGGCCCTTGAAAGGACGGCGTTTTGCGACGATTGAGGAGATAAAAACCGAATCGCTGAGAGAGCTCAAGGGCATACCAAAAAGTGCATATCAGATGTCGTTCGAGGATTGGAAAAAACGCTGGCACAAGTGTATTATATCTGAGGGGGACTACTTTGCAGGAGATAAAATAGAAATTAATAAGTATTTTTTGAGAAAAATGGAAATTCATCTTATTTTTTTAACACATCTCGTATGTTTATTTGTCTATTGAATATTTTTGTCTATTTTGGTTTGTCTGTTGAATATTTTTAGTTATTTGAACAACTCTTTGATCATAAGCATTAAGTGCCTAAATCGGCTAAGGATGTAATTGATATTCTGTCAAAAAATACCAATTTTCCTACAAGACAGCTGACTATCATACATATAAGCACTCATATTATTATCATCACTATCCTCATTTAACTACACATTTCCGTTCTAGCCATAGGAAAGTTCTAATAGGAAATTATCACACCTTGTCGGTGTGATATTCTATTTCTCTTTTACCAATAGCAATTTCTTATAAGTGAGAAATATATCTACTATGCTCTAAAGGCAAGGCAACTAATCATTTTTATTCTTACAATGTAATAACTGCTGGCAACTAAACTCCTTATTGTCGTCATCACAAACTTCTCAGCACTAATAATCATGCTTCTCATTTTTGTTTTAAAAAAGTAATCAGCACTGATGGACCAAACTACTCATTTGTGTTATCAAAAAGCAATCAGCACTGATGATAAAAATTCCTCAGTTTCGAAAAAAGTAATCAGCACTGATGGGCCCTACTCATTTTTATTATCAAAAAGTAGTCAGCACTGATGGGCCAAACTACTCATTTTTGTTATCAAAAAGCAATCAGCACTGTTGATAAAAATTCGCAAAAAGGTAATCAGCACAGGAGACAAAAACTTCTCAACACCTCATTTTTGTTGTTATTATTATTTATTTAGAAATATATAAAATTAATATTTTTTTGTATTTATTAGAAAACTTTTACATATCATTTTTGTGTTTCATCCACGGAAATTCGAACTCACGAATTTTCAAATGTTAGCCAAGCATCTACTCATTCAGCTATGGCGACCATACAACAAACACAGCAAAATTTCACGTTAGTACTTTTTCAGAGCAGCCAATCATAAGCATAGAAAATCCTTTTTTTAGTCCAATTTTAGATAAAATTTTTTGCGTCATTCATTTTGACAATCAATCTGAAAAATCAATTTCGCATTTATTTCAATTAAAGTAAAGTTGTCAAACTCTATAGAACTCCATTTCAAGCGCACCAGAGGCTCTAGGTTTCCGAACTTCATTCAGCTTAAAAGTCTTAAGGCTAACATAAGCGCTGAATGCCATAATGCCTTGAACGCTTGGTATGGAATTTCGACTTTACCTGTAGTTCTGAACCATCCAAAACGAAATGTGACAAAAGTGCAATCGCCAATATTATGGACACTTTCTAGTAAAAATTACCAGTTTCTTACGTCTGTGGGAAACAGAAAGAACATAAACTTCTCTTATTTCAATTTCCAAGAACAGCGACCAGCTTCGAACGCTTTTGTTTTCCTACAGGGAGTGCTCTTGGTGAGCACTGGAGAGTCGTGCACCGATTGCAGGCACACACAAAAGCGTGCATTTGTGCAACCATATATTTATCACACATACATATGTATGCGATGTATGTGTATGTGAAATCCATATGTGAGCATATGGTACGTTTGCCCTGAAATGTGTGGGAGAAAGCATAGCATCCGCCAGATTAAAACAAAAGCGAAATCGGATAAAGGAAAAGAACTGCGCCACCACAACAATGCGTTGCATAGAAACACTACAATGCAACAATACCAAAAACAACTGTTTAAATGCAATTGCAGCAGCAACAAGAGTATTAGCATTTAAGCGCTGCTGCAAGTCATTCACCTCGTCGCCAGCACCGCGTCAATCAATGCACAATGGGCTGAGATTCGTGAAAAATTACGTTAGGTTTATTAATTTGATAGTTGGCAGTTTTTCGTAAAGGGCTCCACTTCAAAGTAACGAATTGTCGATGGCAATTTAAGCAATAAAGGGGAAATGAGAACCAGTTGTTGTAAAATGTGATTTACCAGACTAGTGAGGCAATGTAAAAAAGCAGCTAATAAGATCAGTAGATGTCTACCCCAAGAATGATAGATTACAAGATTGCGCCATCCGTGCGAGAATTTATGGTTATGACGTAATAATACCCTATGATCAAAAGGTACCGAGGAGGTGAAGATGACTGCTTTCTTCGATTGCCAAGGCGTAGTGCAATCAAGAATATTATTTATCCGTTTTGAAGCGTTTGAGAGCCAATTCTTGGATTTTGCGTGATGCTACCGCGCCATCGCACCGAGCCCAAATTGTGCTGGATTATTTGACCAAACACCAAGTAAATACCATCGTGCAAGCACCGTATTCACCTGATATGGCCGCGTGCCACTTCTTTTTGTTTCCCAACTTGAAGTTACCACTTCGTGGAAGGAGATTTCAGTCGATAGAGGAGATCAAGGAGATCAAAGAGAATGCGACGAAGAAGCTGAAGGCCATCCCTTCGTCGGCCTACCAGGGGTGCATGGAGAACTGGGTTAAACGTTGGCTCATGTGTGTTCCTTCAGATGGGCCATATTTTGAAGAAGATAAAATAAATTTGCCTGAAATTTAACTCTGTTTTGTTTTATTTAAACGTTCCCGGTACTTTCTGATCATAGGGTACATAAACAAGAAAGAGAACGGCGTTGTAGGGAAAATTCGCTCAGGAATAACAATAAAAATTCAAAACAATACCACAACATAACGTTAAGATTAACACAAATACTCGTTCATTGCGTCAGCAAAACCGCTGATTCTGCCAAATTCACTGATAGCAGGAAAGCGGTTCGCGCACTTCGCCATTTTCTGTGTTCTTTCCAACGAGAATACCTACTGACATTCCGCTTTTCTACATTACCGGAATGAGCCAACTACAAAAATTTATGTTTCCAACTTTTTCTTCAAAGACAAGGCTGGTGGCAATATAAATGCTGGCAGTGAATGGCTAACGTTATCGGACCATGATAAACAGTTTTTTCATGCCGGTAACACAACATTTGGTTCCAACAAGACGGCGCTACTTGCCATACAGCCCGTGAAACAACGAATTTACCATCGTCTCGGACCAGTAGATTGGTCGCCACACATCACACCTTTGAAATTTTATTTGTGGGGACATGTAAATCCTAAAAAAAATAAAAAAAGTTTTTTTTTTTTGAATATCAAAATAACACCTTTGATTGGAAAACCCTTTACATGTTTACTTTAAAATTACTCCGTACCTCATTCGTACGGTCTAAGTTGGAATACGCAGCCTTTACCTTTGAAGACCTTACTATCTATGAAACATCAATGAAAGAAACCGACGTGGCCAAATGGGTTGGTGTGTGACTACCATTCGGAAGACAAAGGTTCGAGTCTCCATGCACCACCAAAATTCAGAACAAGTTGTTTTATAATAGCAGTCGCCCCTCGGCAGGCAATGGCAAACCTGAAGTGTATTTCTGCCATGAACAAGCTACGCATAAAAAAACCATTTGCCGTTCGGAGTCGCTTCTATTTGTGGAACAACATCAAGGCGCACACCCCAAAACGAAGTAAGCGGCAACTAAATATATATGTACATGTACAGGGTGAACGATATGAAGTGTTGCCTTGATTATAGCCTTCAAACGGTCAAACAATGAGTTGCATGCTGCACGAATGTGATCTTGAGGTATTTTGGCCCATTCTCGCATAATCGCTTTTTTCAGCGCATCCATACTGGCATATTTTTTAGTCCTCACCTTGCTCTCCAAAATGGACCAGATGCAATAGTCCATCGGATTTGCGTCTGGCGAATTCGAATCTATTGTGTGGACGAAATGAAGTGTGGAACATGATCACGAGCTTTATGAGACGGTGCCGAGTCCTGTTGGAACGTCCATGATCTACGACCGAAACGTTTGCGTGTCCACGGCTCTACAGCAGCTTCTAAAACATTTTCTCGATAATAAGTCGCATTCACTTTGACACCAGGCTCGATAAAAACGATTGGAGAGCGTCCATCAGCGGTCACTACGGCCCAAACCATTACTTGCGATGGGGAATTGCTTCGAGTGGCCATACGTAGGCTCAAATTCTCGTACGAGCGTTCGATCAATGGATTGTTCGATCATTTTGAGTGTTTATGAATTGCTCAATTGGGAATTTTTTTTCATCAGAAAAACATTGTTAGGAAATTCACCACGTTCGTGCAAGCGCAACAACTCCTTTGCTCTTTCGCACCGAACTTTTTTTTGCTGGGATGAAAGATCGTGTGCTTTTTGAAACTTGTAAGCCTTGACCTTGAACTCATTTTTCAATATGCGTCGAATGCAGTCTTGTGAACCTTTCTGTTCTTTGGCCATTTTTCCTCCACTTCAGCGGGGATTTTGTTCAAGTCGAGCCTTCACTTTACGAACCATTTCTGACGTTGTTGCGGTTTTTTTGGTCCACCTCCATAGCGTTTTACAATGCTACCAGTATCATTGTAACGTTTTATAGTGCGATACACAAACATTTTATTCACTTTGAAGTGACTGAGCTCACGAACAATGGCTGGCCAAATATAACGCAATCACACTATTACGTTTGAATTCCATCACAGGAAAAAAAAATTCAACAAAACTGAGACGCAAATGCTTTTGATGGCTTATAAATAATATATTGAACTGTTATTAGAACAATTTTGACGTTGATGTCATGAGCTGTCCTCTTATTAACCTGAAATCGTCATACAATAGAAGGACTTTCTGCTGGCCTGATAACTGCTTAAGGGGGGAAGCTGGTCTAGAGCGCAAAAAATGGGCATATTTTATGAATTTATTTTGACTCAACAAAGGAATCAATCGAAAATCTGTGAAATAGGTTTAATAATATAGCTTTCATGGTACAAATACAAAATTTTTCGTCTGAATTAATTTCAAAATGGCCGCTGTCCAGCAGTTCTCCTAAGGCGCCTTTTTTTCTAGTGGGTCCATTGCCGAAGACGTAAACTCCTTAATTTTTGTCCTGGATCAAAAAATAAAATTTTTTTAGTTTCTATATAACAACAGAAAGAGACGTACGTAGGATTTTTTCGATATTTTGTTTTTTCGCGAAATGGTGCACGTTTGAACAAAAAGTTACAATTTTCACTATAAAGAACGACATAAAATTGTTGATTAAAAAAAAAACTATGTAATATAAATAAAAAATCCTACATACGTCTCCGGAGAAAGGCATTTCGAATGTATTGTCAAAATTTCGTAAGAATCGGTAAAGATTTGTTCGAGTTATGTCTTCGGCCAGTTTAAAAAAAGTGATTTCGAGAAAAACGCGTTTAAAGTTGTAAGTAGCGTTCGGGGCATACCTGCGAGGCACTGCCGTCGAATGAAAAATTTGGGCATTTAGACATTTTTGCTGGCATCCCTCATTTGGTATATTATTTCTAAGACCCTAAAGCACCTTTTAAGACAAAAAAAAATTTTTCGATTTTTTCAAAATTCTAGACCAGCTTCCCCCCTTAAGCGATTTTGGCCGAGTTTAACAAAGCCTACCAGTCGTTTCTTTTTCGTACTAACCGGCGCCAGTTGGGCACACCAAGTGAAGTCAAGTCCTTCTCAACTTTCCAACCTTTCCAATGCAGAGAAGGCTTTCATCTTTCTACTTTCAATGCCTGAGCGTTTATATTCATGACGACATGTCGCAGCTAATGAAGCCGAAGAAGGGCTTTACACTTGACATAGCAAGTCTCCATTCCTACTAGGATTAATTTATTTTAGTATCGCGCAGAGGAGTTTACGGAATTTTTCAAAGTTATAGACTACCAGGTTTAGCCATCCGAAACAAAATTGTGGGCGTAACTTTGACTTCCACGTTACTGGGGACTCAACAGCAGAATTCTGTCCGCTCTCTTCACACGCATTCATACACTCGTCCAATCAGAAGTTGCGTTTATTTTTTTCGTATATCACAAACACAATGTCAATTTTTCCGTAAACAACACCGCCGTAACAACTCTCATGATGTAAGCAAATAAGCTGATTCCCTCAAAATTACTGCCCAGCAATACTTGTGTTAGAGAAATATTTCTCGAATGGAAAATCAGGCTAGAGAACGATATCAGTAATCGATTAGAGAATGATTGGAAAAACACTCGAATTATTTATAATTAACTAACATCCCACATAATTTTACAATCCACATTAGAAATCATCGTCAAAAAAACGATTCCATATCTAAACGTTTTCTCCATAACGAGAACTAAGTCCAGAGAATCATGTAGCTCTCAACAGTTCCTCTAATCGTATTCTAACCTACCTTCGATACATATTATATATTAGAAACCGACTAGTTTCGTAATCGTTCTCTAACTTTAATATTTGTTGGGTGAGAGCCGGCTATAGGTCCGATGTTAGTCACGATGTGGCCAATATCAGACCGTTATCCGGTTCTCAGCGACTTTGACAGAATCAGCGGATGGCCTGACGTAGCAGGAGCTACGAATCGGTTTGTTTAAGAAAAAACTAAAAATGTGTTAGTGATATACGAAAAAAATTAACACAATTTCACTTCGTTGCTGTCTGAACAACGAAAGATTTGACGAGTGTTTGAAATTTTCATGCAACATTCTCCCGTGACGTGGCAGCCGAAGTTCCCCTCACAATTTTGTTTTTCACCATAGTTATTAGCTAAACCCAAGGATGATAGATACCAGGTTTGCTCGTTAGGTATGCTGAAAAAAAATTATTTTGAGGGGAACTTCAGATTTTACGCCAATCGTTTTGTGTTTCACTAAGCTAAAGCTAAATTTTGTCAAACACAAAACAAATGACGTCGGCATATCTGTCAAATTCGCTCAGAGCCGAATAACGGTCTGCTAGGTAGGCGAGTACACCTCTAAATATCTTTTAACCATGGATTTCAGCTGACGAAGATGATGTGGTAGCCGAAGTTCCCCTCACAATTTTGTTTTTTACCATAATTATCGGGTAAACCTAGTAATTTATCATCATTGACCCCTCTGCATTCTGTAAATAGTGGTCAGAACATTGTCTGAAGGCATTGCTCCCATATCTTTAACTGATAAACATCATGTTCCTCTTTCTCTTGAGTTGGAATTTTATGAGTTTTCTGAGGTATCCGATGAGCCTAACATCAAATTTAACTACAACTTATGCGACTTCTCAATTTTTAACGAAATTTTATTAAGTATTGACTGGGGTAATGCCTTCCACGACAATGATGTTACCTCTTGTTTTCATTTTTTTAAGACTAAGGTTTCTGAGCTCTGTTTGAAGCACATTCCTATTTATCATAAGAAAGTATATAAGTCACCTTGGCATACCAAACGGCTTAGGCACCTAAAGAATCTAAAAAACAAATTCTCTAAACTGTATAAAAGGTCTGGAGACCCAATGCAATTCTCAAAATTTCAATGCCATTTAAAAGAGTTTAACTGTTTGAACAAGTTCTTATATAGAAATTACATCTTGAATTTCGAAAACAATATTATTTCGGATTCGAAGGCCTTTTGGCAATTCATCAAATCAAAAAAGTCTTGCTCAATGGTGCCAAACAATGTTTTTTATAATGGTAAATATGCAAATTCTGCCATAGAATCTGCCAATTTATTTGCTGACTTTTTTTGCTCTAATTTTGAACCCGACCTATACTCCGATTCTAGTTTGCCCTCTAATAGTTTTTCACCTCTAAATTTTGGGACTTTGTACCTATCTGTTACTGATGTCGTCAAGGGTATTACGAAGCTTAAGTCTACAACGAAAACTGACTCGGATGGCCTTTCGGGCATTTTGCTGAAGAATTGCTTGTGTCTCGCTGAGCCTCTTACAATTATATTCAATAAATCGTTGTCCTCTGGTATCTTTGTTGACGACTGGAAATTTACTTCCATTACGCCTATATTTAAGAGTGGAAATAAAAACGATGTTAGCAATTACAGACCGATTTCGAAGCTTTCGTCTGTCTCAAAACTTTTTGAGATAACAGTAAATGATAAGTTATATTTTGCTGTCAAAGGCCTAATATCTACCAACCAACATGGTTTCGTTGCAAGTCGCTCCACTGTCACTAACTTGTCTATTTTCAATGATTACTGCATTTCAGCCTTCCAGAACAGATCTCAAGTTGATGCAATTTATACAGACTTCTCTAAAGCGTTTGACAAAGTATCGCACCGAATACTCTTGTCGAAGCTTGCATCATTGGGTATACACTCCACTTTTTTGTCTTGGATCAAATCATATTTGTCCAACAGACACTGCGTTGTAGCCGTCGATAATACGACATCCCGTGCATTTATTGCATCCTCCGGTGTCACACAGGGAAGTATTCTAGGACCCCTCCTCTTTATACTCTTTATTAACGATATTGGTTCTTGCTTTTCATTTGCAGAACACTTGTTGTATGCTGATGATCTTAAAATATTTGCGGTGATTAACAGTGTTAGGGACTCTGAAAAGTTGCAAACCGACTTGCACAATGTCCGGAACTGGTGCTATTTAAACCATCTGTCACTAAATATTAGCAAATGCTTTCACGTAAAATATGCTAAATCAAACAACACTTTGCATACTTCGTATAATATTGCTGGCTTACCTTTGCAATCCGTTGAGGAAATTAAAGACTTAGGCGTTATTTTCGACTCTAAGCTGAATTTCACCAGCCATGTTAACCACGTCATAAGACGATCATATGCGATGCTAGCATTCGTTCGCCGAAATTGTTCTGCATTTACCAACCCACACACTCTCAAAACATTGTATTGTGCTTTTGTTAGATCAAGATTAGAGTATGCCGCTATTAATTGGAGACCGTACCAAATAGGTCTGTCTAATCGGATTGAGAGAGTGCAGAAAGTCTTTCTTCGTTTTGCGCTCCGATCTTTAAACTTTTCTGAACCTGTACCATCGTACCGCTCTCGATGTTTATTAATTGACTTAAAACCACTTGATAGCAGACGGTCTATTCTATCGTGCTCATTTATTATTCGTATTATTTCTGGATCTATTGATTGTCCTTCCCTCTTAAGTAAAATTCAATTTAATATACCCAATATGAGGCTCCGACAGTACGAAACCTTTAAAATTGGCTTCTCGAGAACCAACTATGGGATGAATGCTCCGATTCCTAGGGCATGTTCAGATTTAAATATGTTTTTCAATTCTTCTGGTGCTGATTTTACATGGCCGTATGGCATCTTAGTCAATCATCTTAAATCGTTCTTTTCTTAGTAACTAATAAACTATTGTACATTAGCTTAATATAGTCTGTAAGAATGTATCCATTCAAAGACAATAAATAAATAAATAAATAAATAAATAAATAAATAAATAAATAAATGCTGCTATTTATAAAGTATTAAATGATTTTAGTCTGCTTTCAAACTCTTCTACTATTGATTTCTCTTATACTAAATACAACTTCAATTTAAAATTTGAATGTTAAAATGATTAAATGGTTTCTAAAATATTTTTTTTAATCTGTAAATAATGCAATACTTTCAAGATTGTTAATAAATAGACAAATATCTGTCAGAAATTTCAATCTTTACAACCGCAAATCATTGCTGCAGGGAGGGCAGTTAATAGCATCCAACGTCGCTCCCTTCATTCATAGTCAAGCTACACTGCATGTAATAGAATACAAAGTAATTAAGTGAAGCACTACAAAGGAATGTTGAACGTTCAAAGTAGTCACGGCAAAAGTTGAAGAAGACATTGCAGATGGCAGTGTTTCCCCACTTCATTTGTCGCTACACGTAACTGCAGTCGCAGATACTCAAACAGAACAGCAGCACTTTTTTCTTTTGCAAAATATCATTTGTATGGAAAAAATATAAATATATTCCTCATTTTAAACAATTTTTTTAGTCACTTTTTTGTGAAGCCTACCCCAATGTGCAACAAGCCACATTCTGTTACTCCACAAGTAAATATTCGCGGGTACAATGTGAAGGTGGCACAGTAAATGCCATGCAGCGCAATTGTCGACATCGATTCGTCTTTTCTTTTTTTTTTTTTTTGTTTTTCTTAACATCTCAGTATGCGCGCCTCCACTAATAAATATGTAAAAGCAGTGAATAAGAAATCAAAAGGAAAATCCCCCACAATGCAAGTGAGCGCCAATAGCGGAAATACAATGTCTCCGCCAGTGGTATTGGAAGGCAGCGGCGTAGGGGCAATGGAATCCATACAAAACACTGGAGAGATGATGTCAGTCTGACTAACTGGCACTGTCGGCTCACTGCCGCCTGGCTTGTTGCTGGTATTCTGCTGCTACACCAACATCTGACAGTTGCAAGCATAGCATAGAAATAATTATGGTAATGGCCACAAAATGCGGCAACTAGGTAATAACGCTGTTGCAAAACCGTGTTGCATGCCGTGTCAAAGTGCAGCATCGTAAAAGCTAGAGTGGTCTTTAAGTTGCTGCATTTGTGTCAAACTTTTTTGTTACTCACAAATTAAATTTCTGTTTACCGCTAAATGGCTTGCAATAGACCTGACCTGTAAGAGGAGAGCAAAAAAACTATAAACTTTTTAAAGAAAATATTGTACTTGCATATTTTGGATAGTTGAAAGAAAGAAGGAATACCTGACGTTTAGTTTTAGAGTTAAAAATATGAATCACCTTAATATTTAGATAGTCGACAAAATGTGTATGTATATATGTACTAGGTTGTTCAATAAGTTTTGCAGTTCGACAAGAAAAGCACACAACACCCAACGGCACGTGAAATGGTTCAAAAAGTAAAGAAGCGACTTGAGGAAAACCCCGACGTGCCAATCAAATGGCGAAAGAACTGAAAATATCTGACCTTAGCATCCGCCGCATACTGATAAATGATCTAAAAATAATCAAGTACTACTATTTTCTGGTACCTATCCTAAAGGTGGTATCATCGGACCTTATTTGCTCGAAGGTGCGCAATGAGCTGGGCCCACTGTCAAGGTGATTGTAACGAATTTTTTGTCAACTAAGAAGGATGATAGTTAGATTCGTCACCATTAAGGGGATTTCCACAGAATGACGCCACTTCTCGCCTATGCCGATAAACCACAAACGAAAGCCGCAATGGATTCCACATAATTCGCATTCTTCGTGAAATTCTGGGCTCAATTTGTACTTAAAAAAAAAAAGACGTATACATTTAAAAAGAAAAGCTCATGTGAATTAAAATTTCTCATTGTATTTGGAAGTTTGAGCGGTCTTTATGAGAGTAAAATTATAGAAAATGTGGGATTTTAGGATGCTCTAAAATCTAAACTGTTTCACACAGATTTTTCAACAAAATTTAATTCGAAATAAATCCTCAAAAATCCCATGGCTTGTTATAGAATTTTAAAAACAATTTTTTTTTTGTTTTTTGTAGTAATCCGTTTTTGGAAGGCAGATAAACTCTAAAATAAAAAAAATATATGTTTTTTTTTTAATTTTTGTTCCTCGTTCACTTCTCTCGGGAGTGTAGGGCCTCGACAAGACTCAGTCTTGCGTTGGTTTCGTTAATCTGTTTTTGATTTCTCAGGGCAGTTGATTAGCCTAAAAAAATGTAAATATGTAATTTTTGAAATAAATTCTGTGACAAATTTCACAATACATACGACGAGAAAAAATTCGCCGAAAAAATTTCGGTTATTTTGCTTTTGTTCGTTTGCATTGTCTACTCTAAAATTATATTCAGTTTCATGTCAAATTTCGCTTGTTATCAATGGAGTGGGCAGCTAAGGAGAATCGCATTGGAGTGATTGATTGCATTACAAAAGTGTGATAAAAGTGCAAGTGAGATTTACGAATTGCTGAAAAAAACTTAAAATTTCGAGAATGTTTGTTTACCGCACAATCAATCATTTTTTCAAAACGTCTGAAGTGACAGACAGAAAAAGAAGTGGTCGTTCTCGCGCGGTTTGTACCAGAGGAGCTATTAAAGAATTTCGAGAAAAAATTGGCGGAAATCCCATTAAAAAGCAGAAATTCATGTACAGAGAAATGAATGTATCGACCAAATCCCTGTCAAGTTTAATTAGAGATGATCTCCACATGAAAGCCTTCCGTCTCTCAATTGCTCATCTTTTGGCAACACGCTTGAAGAAAATTAGACTCGACAGATGCAAGCAGCTTCCTCGGTGGCACTCAGTCAACGGCCATGAAAATATTATTTTCAAGATGAGAAAATGTTCGCTGTTAAAGAAGTTTCTAATGAGCAGAACGACAAAATCTATGCTAAAACTAAAAAATCTATGCTAGAATTTCTAATGACGCAAAATGTGTTGTCCCAAGGGTTCAGCGTGGCCACTATCCAGCCTCCGTAATGGTTCGATGGGGACTGTCTAATAAAGGCGTTACATCTCTTCATTTTTGCGAAAAAGGGGTTAAGACCGGGGCAAAAGTGTACCATAAGGATGTCTTAGTAGGCGTGGTGATACAGTTGAGCAGTTCTGCCTTCAATGGAGAGCATTGGATCTTCCAGCAAGACTCCACTCCCGCCGATAAGGCACAAACCACCCAGCAGTGGTTAAAAAATAATATTCCTGGGTTCATAGCCACAGAAGATTGGGAGATTGACCATTTGGAAGTCCATATCTTAATCCATTGGACTACGGTTTGATGAGTTAAGCATTGGAGAGCATGGCCTGTCGAGGACTTCACAAGAGTTTGGAGAGTCTCAAGCAATCTTTGGTTCGAGCACTGACGTGAATATCCATGGAAAACGTGAGTGCTGCAATAGCTGAATGGCCTAATCGTTGAAGGCTTTTGTGAAAGATAATGGTGATCATTTCGCATGAAAATAAAAATTTTATTTTTAATACTTCCAGGATTAAATAAACCTAACTTTATTAAAAAAAGAATACTAATTTCATATCTTTAACGGACATAACTTGTAACAGAACTTATGGCAAGACTAGAAATATTAAAATTTCCATGATTAAATAAACCTAACTTCATTAAAAAAAGGATAATAATTTCATATCTATAACGAAATTAACTTGTAACAGAACTTATGGCAGCATTAAGTAATTCTAAATAAACTAAATTTTTAACTATGAAGAATCGCCAACAACTTATACGCATCTCAAATTACTTACCAAAAAAAAAAGGAAAACTATATCCAGTGAAATTTCAAGCGTTGATATCCAATTAACCGCAAATTAAGTAACACTTCTTTACACCGAATAATTGGAATTTTTCAGCGAAATTCCTCTTCCGCGTTGTACACAAAAGGCCAGTCTAAATATTTATTTTTCAAAAAAACAACTAAAACACAGACATAACTCTTCAAAGATATCTTTTAATAAAAATAAACAATTTTTGGCACTTTTCGCAAGACGATTCTTTGGCACCTTTGCGCGAAAGAGGAGGCCTTTTCACACTAATTACGCTGAGTAGAAGTGGCTATTTTCCGTAAATTTTTCACATTCCTATGCATGTACATTTGTATGTACTTTTTGTATGATTTATGTATAAATATACATATGCATGCATGTATAAAAATAATAATTGATGTATTTCTTCTTTAGCCAGGAATGGCTGTCCTCACTTGGCACACTTTACTCACTTCTTGAACACCAACTGCTGCGATAACAATTTTGTGTTTTTTTTTTTTCAGTTTAAAAGCGCACAATTTTTTCGTTTACTTTTTTTTAATTTCCAAACCGATTTTCCGCGCCGCGATTCATCTTTGATTAAATTACCGTAGCGCACGGCGTTCTATTCGTATCTGCGGCAGCTGGGTGCAGCCGCCCAGCGCTAAGCGTATAGATGATGAGTGCTGAATGCTGAGTTGTGTGTTAAGATCAACAGCAACAGAGATCGTCAATGTGCGGGAAATCTCAATAACAGCGCGTGAAATAGGCTGTGCTGTTACTTGAACTGAGTTGAATTGATTGCTAGTTGGTGAGAGAAGATATGCTGCTGCTCTTACTTTTCTCTTTGCACGATCACTGCTGCTGTTCCATTGGTTGCGGCCACAAAGAAGGATATTTGAAGTTTTTTTAGTTTTGAAAGGTTGCTCCTTCTCTACTACGTCTTCTGCGTCTTCTTCTTCTCCTCTATCTTCTCTGCATAGAACTGCCGACTTTCTAGCACGGCGGCTTCCAACTAACAATTAATCAACATATCGCTACTGTTAGTCGATTTTATATAGTAAATGAGTTGCCCATGAAGCGAAGAGCTCTGTCTTCTAATATCATACATTGGCTACCGATAGCGATTGAGAAGTCGGTAGCTGCTACCACATAGCACTAACAAAAAATTTTATAACAAAAAAAAAGAAATTGGGAAGGAAATTTCTACGCAGTAAAGAGAATATGAGCGTATAAACAAATTATGATTGCTAATTGCACTAATAAAGATTTGGACGCACACTTTTCTGTGTTTTAGAAAAACAACAAATATCCTTTGACGGGCGACCATGTCTATACATACAAATTTACATTTTATGATTAGCGGGAAAAATTAAATTCCTTTCAACTTGTTTAGGGTGATCCAAATACTGGTTCGACACTAAAAACTCTTTCGCGCGCGAATACTTGAGGGAATTATTGGGAATTGTTAGTTTCGTGAGCCATAGAACGAAATTAAACGCTCAAAGTGAGTAAATTTATTGGAAAAAAATGTATTTATTTCAAAATTAATTAGAAATGTCTTTATTTTAGAAATGCAAGATCGCAAAACTGGCCTGCTAGTAGACCAAATTCGATGATCATTGAATCGCTTCAATTTGATTGTTCTAAAAAATATTTCACATTAGACTAATGAAAATTTTGCACATAAATCTCGAAGATTTAAAGAAAATACAAAAAGCTCTGAGCAGCTGAAATCACATGATCGCTAACTGCTTTATGGGGTTAGGAGTAGTCAGAATTTTCAAAAAATCTCATTTTGCAGGGAATCTTCTTAGGCGTCGATGGACGAGCGGGAATGGAGAGTAAAATTTCCAGGCCATGCAATGTTTTGGGCATTTTCGTTCCGCGAGAGAGAAAAAAGATATAACGTAGAGGAAAAGGAGAGAGAGAGCTATACCTTATATATATCTTAGCTACACTTTAGGCTATTTTTCCTGAGTTTTTCCTTGTGGTTGCTAATTTGTAGTCAGAAATAACACTGCCTACTTTTTGGCGCTTGTTTGCAAACTTGCTTTGCTTGGTGCAAATTTGTAGGAAATAGATTTTTCGTGCTTACTTTTCGGCGTTATATTTGCTTGTTGCCTACTGTTGGGGGCGTGTTTTGGTGCCAATTTTTTTTGCGTTTTTTTTGGTGCATACTTTTTGACGCTTATTTCCGTTTCCTGGCTAGTGCTTGTGCGTAGTATAAAGTGCTATCCATTCCGGCGTCGGATTTATTGGTATTGGCTTGTGTTAATTTGTGTCGGCCGTTGCTGCGGTTCTGGAATCGCTGCGTTTGTGCGGGTGTTAAACGCTCGGAGTAGTGCGCGTTGTTACCACGGTTTGTGTCCGGCGTTTACCTACACCGGTCGACCCTTCTCTGTTTTTTGTAAATTTTGTCTATTTCTCTGCAAATGTTGTGAATTTATTTAGATAAATATTCTTTCTCCCCTCTCTCTTTCTCTGTCTCTCTCTCATTCTCTCTCTCTCTCTCTCTCTCTCTCTCTCGCTCTCTCTCTCTGGGGTCTCTCCCTCTTTCTTTGTCTGCCTTGAAAGTTTCACTTCAATTATGTGTACTACACCCACTTTTTTTTGCATTTTCTTAAAGTATAATAGTTTAAAAATATTCTGTGAAAATTTGAAGTGAATCCATCAAATACTTTTTGAGTTATTCAGCAATTAACAAAGGGCGTTTGGGCGCTCCGGAATCGATTGCAAAACTTTAAATGCGATTTTCTCAAAACTATGTATGTTTTCTGAACTGGTGATCACTGTAACTTAAAAACCGATTCGTAGATTTCAATAAAATGTATACTACTTTTGAGAAACATAGAAACTCATGCCTGATGGAAGGATAGTTTTTTTTCAAAAATTTCGATTTTTTGTTTAAATAATTAATTGAAGGTTTTTTTCTCGATATCTGAAAATATTTCCTTGTTAATTTTGAAAAAAAATCTTCGATCAAGCACAAGATTATCGATTAATAAAACTAATTTCTTTTGTCCGATTGATTTAAGATGAATCTCCAAGGACTTGTGATGATCGCCGCAAGGGGCTCCTGAAGAAACGGGCTCCACACAAACAGCGATAACTTTTACAATTATTAATTTTTTTTTTTTTAATTTTGCTAAAGTCAAGTCGAAATCTGATGTATTAATGCCAATTTTTTTTATTTATTTGTTCATTTTTGTTAAATTAAGCAAATGACTAGCATTAAAATTATTGCAAATCATCATATTTTCGGGCTTCTGATTACCCCTAACCCCTTATCACATCTGAATATGGGCCTGAGCATAGCACTAATTGGATATCGATTTTTCTTATGCGGTTTTTATAGCAGCAGTTTCTTGTTGCATCTGATAAGATAACTACCGCGAGACCCGCAGAGAATGGCAATTCGATAAAGACTTTGAAACGATGACATAATTTATTTATTTCTTACGAAAATGCTGCTGCGCGTGTCATTTCAATTAACGGCAATTGTTATAAAGACACGATTACCGACTTTTTGTGGACTTAAATTAAAAACTTTGGCTTCAGCAGCAAATGACCTCGTACGGCAATCATATTTGACACTTGTGAACCTGACAGCTGGAGTATATAAACTACTGTACAGATCCCTAAGTAAAAACACTCTCAGGTGGTCGTGAAAGAACGTCCCTAGCTGAGATCTCCTATTCCAAAACGCTCTTTTGTGTAACATAGTTGCATAAAAACTGATTAAATTTCTGAGAAAATCGTATCGAAAATTCTAAGAAATGTCGTACAAACTTCTAAAAACACATTATTATACACCTTGATCAAAAAGTTCCCAAAATATATTGAGAAAAAAAAAATACAAGATTATTTATATGATATTATCGCCTTCAAAATACTGCCCATCAACGGCAACGCACTTACGACAGCGTTGGATCTAACTCTGGAACTTTGTTTCCGATGTAGCCATCAGAGCCGTCTTCGATTTTTCCATGACTTCCTTTTGTTTGTTAAAACGCATTCCGCATTGTAGTTTCTTGACCCGGTCAAACGGGGAAAAAAAATCACAGAGAGCCATATCAGGTAAATTCGACAACTATTGGATGGTATTCGTATCCTTCTTGGTCAAAAATGCACGGCTAAAATCCACGAGTTATTTTCCCTTAAATCCTTTCCTTTTTGGCGAATTGCTTCGCGTAAACGCCTCATAACGCCCGAATAATAGTCTTAATTAACCGCGTCTCCTTCTGGCAAAAATTTGTTATATGCAATACCGTTGTAATCCATAAAAAGAACATAGCTTTCTTTTTTGACTGAAAATGACATGGTTATTTATTAACTTTTCTTTCACTTGATTGATGTTTTCATCAGTTTTTGATGTCGACGAACGGGCCGTCAATCTCGATGGACTCCGGATTTCTTCTGAATCGTGTATGCCACTTGTGAGCGGCTGTTTTCATTCGAATAACATTACCGAAACAGTTTCCCAACATTTTACGGTTTTCGCACCATTCAATCCAAATTCAAAACCATTTTTAAAACTATTGATTAATTTAATAATCCCATATATGATATATACCTAGTCCTGCCATAAGTTCTGTTACAAGTCAAGTCCGTTATAGATATGAAATTATAATACTTTTTTTAATGAAGTTAGTTTTATTTAATCATGAAAATATTAAAAACAAATTTTAAATTTGTATTTGCTTTTACACAAGCCTTCAAACGATTAGGCCATTTAGCTATTGCAGCACGCACGGTTTCCATGGATATTGACGTCGCTGTTCAAGCCAAAGTTATTTGAGACTCTCCAAACTCTTGTGAAGTCTTCAACAGGCCATGTTCTCCAATGCTAAACACCAACTGTAGTCCAATGGACTAAGATCTGGACTTCCAAACGGCCAATCTTCTGCGGCTATGAACCCAGGAATATTGTTTTTTAGCCACTGCTGTGGGGTTTTTACCTTATGGGCTGGAGTGGAGTTTCGCTGGAAGACCCAATGCTCTCCATTGAAGAGAGTATCGCTCAACTACTTCACCATGCCTTCTAAGACATCCTCGTGCTACACTTTTGCCCCGGTCTTAACCACTTTTGCGGAGAAATGAAGAGATTTAACGCCTTTACAAGACAGTCCTCACCGAACCACCAGAGGCTGGACGGTGGTCACGCTGCACCCTTGGAACAACATATTTTACTTATTTAGAAGTTTTAGCATAGATTTCGTCGTTCTGCTCATTAAAAACTTCTTAATCAGTGAAAATTTTCTCATCTATGAAAAGAATATTTTCATGGCCTGCCACCAAAGAAGCTGCTTACATCCGACGAGTCTAATTTTCTTCAAGCGCGTTGTCAAAATATGACCAGGGCATGGATTTGGTCGATACATTCATTTTCGTGGAGCTGATTTTCCACTTTGTGGTAGGTTTTTTGATGTTTTTTTCACAAATCGAGGGGCCTACAGTCTTATGTTAGCTCCGAATGGCAAATAGCTTTTCTATGAGAAACTTTTCATGACACAAATAAACTCGGTGCTCGAGGGGCGATTACTATTAGAAAACACCTTTTCTTTCATTATTTGATATTTCGTGCCCACAGCGGGGTTTGATGTATAAAGCATTAAATAATGAAAGCTGTTCGACATCTTGACCATTTTGTTTAATTTCGTTCGTGCCATTGTTGATATTTGACAAAATATTGGTGTTATTCCGTCATTTCAGAAATAATCCAGAAACCGTTCAGGCAATTAAAGTAAATATGCATTCTTGAGATTGTCAGAATCTGGCCACCACCTGGTCTTGATAAGTTAGGTTCCGAGGGTGTACTACTATGAAGCTTGTTGAGGCAGTCAGTGGAAATGTGATGTTGTGCCAAATAATAAAGGAACTTTCTTATGAAGCGGCCATAATCGAATGTAATTATTTGTGTATGACCAGTTATGACTGCTATGATGGAAATGATAAAAACATTTTATTTTCTAATAACATTGGCTACCCAGCAGGCAATGGCTAACCTCTGTGTGTATTTCTATGTAGCATAAAAAGCTCATGATAAAAATCAACTACCGTTCAGAGGTGACTTACTATTGTAGAGCCCTCAAACATTAAGACGCATATCACAAACTAGCCAAACACCTAGCAAGTGATGTGCGAGGTGTATTCAAAAAGTAAGGTGGCTTTCGAAAGGACGCGATGAAGGCGGCGTACAGGCTCAAGTTAAACGGAGTCTGGGGAAACGAAGAAAACACTGGCCACTGTCAGATATATCGGAGCGGTGCACACTATTCTCGATGCCAGTGGACAATCGGCTGCCTTTCGTTAGTTTCGATAGGAAGTATGATGTTTTGATCCCAGATAAATATCAATGGTTAAGTCCAGAGAACCTATTAACGAGATATCAGCACACTTTCTACACCAATGGATCCAAAACCAGTGATGATAGCGGATCTGGATGGTACGAAGACACAGAGTACTTCTATGCCACAGGACAGATAGCCACGGTTTTCTTTACGGATGTCTATGCCATCTTGAACGTGGCATACTGGATAATTGAGAAAATGTGGCGGGGTTGCAGTATTGGAATTTAAAGTGACAGTCAAGCCGCACTGAAAGCCCTTGTTTACCCACGCTGGTCTTCGAAATTAGTCGGTGAATGTAAGACAAAACTGAATAGTGTTGCAAAACACAACAAAGTTTGTCTTATTTGGGTGCCTGAACACTGCGGTATTTCAGGGAATGAGTTAGCTGATGCCACTAGGCCCTGAACCCTTTCTAGGTGTCAATTCTGTATCAATTCAACTATGGATTGACGACTTCATGAGGTTTACGCATAGAGGACGTTGGTCTGGGTTGAACTCGTGCAGAGTAGCCAAGTGCTTTGTGAAACTCCAAACAGGAAAATAGCGACCTTCCTCCTAAACCTCATGAGAAAAGATTTGAGAGTATTGATGTGTGTAATCACAGGGCACAGCGCCTGTGGTCAGCATATGGCTGTCATGGTGGTCGTCGACAGCCCGATATGCCTATCCTATCTTGAGGATGACGACACTGCAAAGCATTTTCTCTGTAGCTGTCCGGCGTTTTCCAGAATCAGACTTAGGCTGTTGGGTTATGATGTACGGAGTGTGGATAAGGTTCATACTCTTCCTCTTCCGGATCTGTTAAGATTCATCAATGAATCCAAGATATTTGTGGAAGGGTGACCTCAAACTAATTTTTCCGTCTTACCACCCTCATTTTATCTTTCCTATCTCTATTCTTTCGACAGAATGCCATCCGGGTGTAGTACAATGGTCTTCTGACTGGACTTGTCCAACCTCCCACAAATCTAATCTAATCTAATCTAAGGGGATTTTGCGAAACATGCGTGCAATGCACATTCGATACCCGATTTTTAGGTTGTTGACATCTAAGCCAGGACAGTTGCTTGACAGCGGTTTGATCAGAGTTAACATTCTGTCCTTCCATAGGACAGGGCATTCACAGAGGAAGTGGAAGATCGTTTCCTTTTTCTCCGTTTGTTAGTTTTTGTCGTTAGTGTCATAATCGCAAAACAAAATTTTTAGATCAATAACACCGTAATTCTGCCTCAACCTCACACCCGCCAGACTTGACCACTTGTGACTTTCTCTTATTCCCAACACAGAAAATATCCATGAAAATACCGAGGGTAGCTACAATTGTTGCGATAAAGTCTGAATTTGTCTGCTAGAAGCGTTCAGATTTGATTTAATGAGAAGTGGATCGGGGATTAGAAAAACTATTGGCATAGGTGTTTTGCATCTGGCATGTTTTGCTTGAAGAGAGAGAAATAAAAACTTCACCTTTGAGCACCAGACGTCATTCGTTTTGTGAATGACGTAGAATCCAAAGTACCCCACAAAAAATTTTGTTCACCATACCTAACGAGCAAACCTGGTATCTATCATCTTTGTGCGGTAATTGCATGTGTGTGTAAGTGTGATTGTATAAGAAAGCCTTAATAGTAATAAAAGTTAATGATTCACACACCCATCTCTCTCACTTTCTCATCTCTACACTCGACCGCCAACTCTCTCTCTAAGCTAATCAGTTAGGTAACAGCAACTCCCTATGTTGGCCCCTTTTATGTTACTATGTATGTATGTTGGCTACACTCTTATCATGCACTCTCACTCTCATATAATCTTACTAAAGCCGGTGCTCTTGTACTCTGCTAATCCGTTTTGTTAATTGCTTAATAATGAGATAAATAATCCGTGTAGAAAGATTAAAAATATTTTTGAGTACGTAGCGAAATTCGCTCTGTATCGCTTGAGATTACGATGTATTATATATTCTTTCAAATATCAGTTGCAAACATTCCCCAATGGGTATACTTCAGTTTTATTGCGATTGGCTAATTATTAGACTAATTTCATTGTTTATTGTTTCATATCGTACAGTTTCATATCGAAAAGTGTGGAATTTTTTACAATCTCACCTACTTACAAACATACAAATGTATTATCTAAAAGTAATAATAATTAGGTATGACGTAAGAGTGTCCCGATAACCTAAACTCAACTGCGTATATTACTACGAATTTGTATTTCACAGCTTCTTTCGCGGTCAAATATGGACTAGTCTGCTTAGGAACTGGAATGCGAAAAGCTGCAGATCACGTCAAAGAATATGTAAGTTTCTTTGGGGAATTTGAGTTCATTAGTTTTGAGGCTTAGAAATGGAATACCCAGGAGGCAAAAATCAACATTTTCGACAGTCGCACGACAGTCGATAAGTCGCACGGGACATTTGCGACGTGTATGGAGAAGGCATCATAGGCGAATCTCCAGCACGAAAACGCTTTGCAAACGTCGATGACACAACCCGCAGCGGAAGGCCTTTAGAAGATGAAGAACTTCTCTAATCACTTTACAACGGTCACCAAACCAGCGACAAAAATTATTTTCCCAACCCATATATTGAATGGAATTGGTTCAGGCATACGGATTAGTGATTTAAAGGGTGGTTAAATTTCAAGGGCCGATGTTGAATGTCAACCACACCTAACCGTCAAGTTTTTTTCCGTATTTCATTTAACATTTTTCTATTTCAGACTAATTCAATTTGAACCATGGAAAGATAACTATCGAGCAACGCGTTAAAAGTCTTCAGGCTCATTATGAAAACGAGCGTTCAAATCAAAATGCATATCGCGCACTTCATGATTTTTTCATCTTCAGTGATGAGGCACATTTTCACCTCAGTGCATTCGTCAATAAGCAGAATTGCCGCATTTGGGCGAATGATAATCCAAGATAAATTGCCGAATAACCAATGCACCCACAAAGAGTGACTGTTTGGTGCGGTTTATGGGCAGGCGGCATCATTGGGCCGTATTTTTTCCAAAATGAGGCTGGTCAGCCAGTTACTGGAACTTTTTATAGCCCGAATTGAAAGATATGGATGTGGTCGAAATGTGGTTTCAACAGGATGGTGCCACTTGTCACACAGCTAACGAAACATTGGCTCTTTTCCGCGAAAAATTTGATGACCGAATAATCTCACGTCGCGGCGATGTCAATTGGCCGCCACGAACATGTGATTTAACACCGTTGGACTTCTTTCTTTGGGGTTATTTGAAAGAAAAGGTGTACGTCGATAAGCCAGCAACAATTCAAGAGCTATTGAATGAGATAATTCGGCACATTAACGGCATAGATGCCTCAATTATGCCTCAGCGTCATCGAAAAATTGGACTATCGGGTGGAGGTGTGCCGCCGAGGCCGCGGCGGCTATTTAGCCAATATTTTGTTCCACATGTAATTCAGTTATGCGAATATTATCAGAATAAAGAGAAATGACAATAATTTCCTAAAAAATTGGTATTTTATTCAAAATCAACACCGGGCTTTGAAACTTAACCACCCTTTAGAAAGTTAATTGTAAATGAATATAATTAAACTGCACATTTTATTTGGAACAAATTTGGTTTTCAATGTCAATTTAACAGTTCTTTTCCGAGAGACGACTATTTGGGTCATTGTCGTATATTCTTTAATAAATATTTTTAAAGATATTTATGATATTTCCATAATAAATAAAAGAATCTATCTATCTAGAAGCAGTTGAGCAACACTTAACAAGGTATACAGAATAGGCTGTCTGAACGTAATGGGAGCAATGCAAATCTGCACCACAGTGGCTTTAGGAATGGTCACTAGACTCGTTCCACTCTATCTTGTAGCCAAAGGTCGGCAGTGAATGCAGCTCTAAGGCTTCCTAATCTATTCCATCTCAAAAACGGCGATCTTACAGCAAATGTAAGCATTCTGGGTTCAATGAGCTCTTCCTGCCACCGACAGTCCACGACAACATGGACAGTAAACTAGCGCACAGGTGTGGTTTACTGATGGATCAAAAATGGAAGACGGTAGTACCGGGGCTGGAATTGTCGGATCACATTTCAAACAAGCAATTGCAATGGGGAAAACCACTTATATTTTCCAGGCGGAGGTCCACGCCTTAGAGGCACGCGCGTTGGCAATATTAACATTCTCTCTGACAATCTCGCTGGATATCTTCTCATTCCAATCAAGGTGGGTCTGGGAATGTTTTAAAATCCTCAACACTCTAGCATAAAGAAACTTTGTTACTTACCAAGACATGAGGGGCACGAAGGGAATGAAAGTGCGAACACTTTAGCGAAAAAGGAGACAAACACTCCCTTCATAGGTCTTGAACCTTTTTGCGGGGTAAAGAACAACTTCAAAAGTGCCTTTCTGCGTGAGTAGGAACAGCGAGGCCTAATCGATTATTGGATAGCCCAGTCGGGCATGCGGCAATCACAAAGACTCATAACCTAACCTATCTATCTTTCTATCTGTCTAGTCCGATTTGGTCCACACTATAAACATGAAAATATTATTTTAATTGTATAAGAAGAAAAAAATATATTCGAGTAGGGGTTTTTTTTAAACAAACTTAAAATGAAATGGGTTTGCGGAAAATGAAGCCGCTAACTGTGGATCTGTGGTAAAATTATTTATAGGAGTCTCATACCCACCTAGGCACTTATGTATATATAATACATATATATATATATTCCCATAGTTCCTAGATGAAACACAGGGCCTCAATAAACAAGTTATAATTTCGTTTGTTTAGATTCAGATGTTTAATTTGACTCCAGGAACGGCATGCTTTGTCTGCCTCTGCTGCTTCTTGTCACCTCCATGTGTTGGTTGGTCTCCCGCATCTACGGCCCCCTTGGGGATTCCAGTCTAGCGCTGCCCTTGCGATGTCATCCCGTGGCTTGCGCAATGTGTAGCCTAATGCCCCTGCTGACCACACACGCTTATCGCATTGCTAGGTCCAGGACAAATGGTACAATTCTAAATTCTTATCGAGTTCCCAAATTCGGTTCTAAGAATGTTCGGAATTGACTAATTTATAAATAAATTCCATTCTATTTATTGTACTGTTTAATTATACGCTCACATTAGGGAAAAATTTAAATGTTGTACTCATAGTTTTACTCGTGAGTTTAGCACGAAAATATTTCCAGAAGACCAACCCCTACGAATTTATATTGGTCAGAGGTATAAGGAACATTTAAGGTAAATAATTTGCTGTGTTATAAAAATAAAGAGAAATCTATATTACTTTATGAAAATAATTCAAATTAATATACAGAATAATAATATTTATAAAATAGGCATGAAGCATATGAGCTCTAAAAGAATTTTGCATTCTAATTAAATTCCAACAAATGATCTCATCTATGATAAAGCATTAGTGTCTCCTATTAACATTTTTCCTACAGGGTAAGTTCATAAGTCTGGTCGGCAAAATACAAGCAATTGCTTGTAAAACTCTTATCTATAAAAGCCAGCACTTTTTACGCACCGAAACGCGCCGTGTAATTTTTTTTCCACATTTTTTATAGCAAACACTGGCGCTTTATTTAGAAATTGATTCCATAGGCTTACCGCTACATAGAAATCAGTGTGAACCTTGGTTGATACAAGATAATCGTCAGAGTTGATGTCAGGTAGCTAGACAAATCGAAGCCACTGTAACCACAGTGCAGTTTGCATTCCACTCGTCTCTTTATATAAAATTTTATTCATTCATTTTTATGGCTTAGTGATTTTAAGAGCATCTACGTACTATGCATCTATATACTATGACGAGATAGACTCTTACGTTAGACGAAGAGGCCTGGACACTTACGTTGCAGCGCGAACAACTGTTGTATACTTCAGGTAGAGATGCGACGTGATGTTTTTCCACAAATGCAGTGACTTACTGTTTCTACTGGTTTTTTCTGAGTATCTTTTTCATGGTAGAAATACACTTGGAGGTTTGCCTTTGCCTACGAACGGACGACCGCTATAAAAACATATTATTTTCTATCAATATTTATGTTTCGTTCCTACAACGGGGTTCGAGCCCAGGCACTACCGAATGATAGTGGCCGCTACAGCTTATAAGACCGGCATTTCTGTGGCAAAACTATACTGTGTATATGACCTATTACCAAACTTCTAAGTCTCAAAAACTCCCAACCCTCGTTAGTGATAGAAATCTTAGAAGTCCGGTGAGACTGAACTTAGCAGAAGATGCTTGAACTTTTGAGGTTTCTCAGTTGAGAATAATGGCGTAGAATTATCTCTGCAGCTAATCCTCAACTGTGCTGCTTTCAGGAGTCTTAAGTGCAGTTATGCAATGTTGATGAGTGGTTAATGAGAAAACATGGCTGTTTTCAGGAATACCTGCACCTTTTAAGCTGTCAGACAGCCCTCTCTATTCAAACTGCCCGAATACTGACGAAAACGCAGAACACGTCATGTTTTATTGCAACCGCTTCAGAGAGAAACGAGCTATCCTGGAACAAGCCCTGGGTATTCAACCATCCCCAGCACCCTCTTACGAGATATGTGCGCAAACACCGGTAAGTGGGAGGCAGCACAAACGTTCGCAGGTAAGATCATGATGCGACTTCGCCAAAGTGATGCAGCAACAGAGAAGGCAGACAGTTTCTGACAAACAGACAACAAGCACAGACGTTTGAGTGAATCACTCATTACAGTATTGTACAGAAGATAAGACAGTAGTGAGTTAGTATAACACTACTGCAACTTTCCCGATGTCTCCTTTACTTTGGAACCATCTATAAACACAGTGGGAGTAATTGGAACTATCGAAGGTATATAGTCTTCATATGCCTGCAAGAGAGGAACCTGGACGCAGGTACCTGTTGTGTCTTTGGACATAAACTCGGCTCTATCCTGAAGTTATACTTTTCTGGGCCCAGGGTACAATTAGCCAAGGTGGAGGATTATTATAGTATTAATGGGAGCGTGCCCCACAAACCGTTGGTGTGACGGCATCTCTGAGATGTTTCTGACACTTAGATTTCAACCTCCTTCAAAAAAAACAAATGCAGATGAAATATGTGAGATATTATGCCCTGAACTGACCTTTCTGACCACTCAGCATTCTCCCAAACTTAATAGTCATTGTTCGGGTACATCACCTTCTCCCTGTTCTTTTTCGTTTTAAGTGTTTAATGGTGTCTTACCTATCATCTAACTCCATCTTCCCTCTAAGAAAGCCATTTCACCTAATCTAGCACAACCTAATCAAATACCATAAGTAGGGGAAAAAGTTCAAGATGTAGAGGAGAAGCTCGCCAGGGTAGTATGATGTGCATGTTAACCCCTTGCCGTGCTTTAACGAGTCTAATTCGTGATGAAAATTTTGGTCCAAACATGAATATGACGAGCCAGGCTTGAGAATAGATCATAGTGTCAAACGTAAATATCACGAGCCTGGGTCGTGATTGAATATTAGTTACTATCTGTACGCTACCAGATTTAGTCACGAGTCTCATAATTGCTGTTACAAAGTAGTTTATATTATTCTAATCTGTTTACCACGCGTTGACGCGTAACATTTGGGCTCGAGTTTCGTTAAATTGTTAAATTGCACGGCAAGGAGTTAACATAGTAAATACAACGAAAGCAGTGTAACAAGCGTCATAGAAATATTTTTTTCTCTCAATTTTTTTTTGAAAATGGGTTGGTAAATCTTCCAGTGAAAGATATCCAAATCACAGATGTAAAGTAATCGCAGTAATTAATGTAATTTCTACCTTATGACAAACTCAATAGAATTAAGTACATATCACCTGCCGCCCCTTCTCTTCGCCATCGTCCTAGACGATTTCCAGAGCCAATTGACCCTAACATAAAAGAGAGCTTCGTCAGACATCTTGAACTTCGCCGATGACATCTGTCTCCTCTCTCGCAAACTCACTGACATACAAGCTAAGGCGAACAGACTAGTCACGCTGTCACGCACTGTCCGACTGGAGGTCAACATCGCCCAGACCGAAGCTATGAGAGTTAACCACAATAACGCAAGGCAGATATTGGTTGACGTACGTCCGGTGGAATTTGTCGAAAGCTTCTGCTACCTAGGCTGCACTATCATGACAGACGGCGGACCAGATGAAGATGTCAACTGCAGGCTAAATAAAGCAAGGGCGGCATTCGGGCGAATGCATACAAAATGGGTGATTTCGCAAACCTCTAGGCACACTGAACTGCAAATATTCAGCTCATGTGAGAAGTTTGTATTGTTGTACGGAAGTGAAACATGGCTAGCACAGAGTATAGTCTTTCGTCAACAAATGCCTCGGCATCAACAACGACGCGCTGTGGAGATCAACGCATGCGAAACCCGCCCTATGGCAAATCAAACGCATAAAGTGACGATGGATAGGTCACACGCTTAGAAACCCACCAGGAACTCGCAAGCGAGCAGAAGTCGCGGTTAGCCAAAGATAACTTGGGGAAGGTCGCTGTTGCGCGAGCTTGCAGATGATGACATCACATGGCAGAATCGTGTACGATGGAAGAGTCTTACCGATGACTCCCGCGCGGAGTGAATAAGAATTAAAAAAAAACACATACATATGTATGTAATTATATAATATTTCCACTGTCCTCGCACTTTTCCAAATTTACCTACTTTCGCTGTTTCAAACAAAAAAATAATAAAAAAAATCTTTCCTCAACCCCAGAAACTTTTCGTTTCCAACCTTACTCCCGCACGATAGTAATCGCATTATTTGCATTGTGAATGCTAAAACAAGCAAAATCAGTGGCATTGCATCAGTGGCGCCAGCAAGAAGAAGCGGGCGATTGCGATAATAACGCAGACACATGAAATTTAGCGCAGTCCTCAACCATCTGTGCGATGCTTCTGCCAGAAAAATGTGAAACACAGATGGCTAATCACCTACCCTGGCAGAAATCAAAAACAATTAACAAAACCAAGGCAAGACTGAGTCTTGTCAAAGCCCTATGCTCTCGAGAGGAGTAAACAAGGAACAAAAAAAAATTGTTTGTAAAAGTTGAACTCATTGTACAAGAAAAACCATGCAAATCGTATTTCCGAACTTTATGCAAAAATTATGAAAATGCTGCAAATTTTCACCAAAATTTCATATTTTTTAATCAGAACCTTTTGAATAATTTTTGGTATGCAACTTAATAGCCTATTCAATTTTACTGTAATAAGTATTAGTTGCAATTGGCTACAAAATACCGTTACTTTTGGACAATTTTTTTCCTAACCAGAAGCTGGCCGTTTGCCATACAAAAAAATTATCGAACGTGACACTGTACGAAAGGCATCAAACGCACATTTTATGATATTTACTGCCAGTTAAAAGATCGAATTCACAGGAAAAAAATTAGTTATAACAAAATAACTTATCCTCAGCTAAATGCTGCGAGTTTTGCGCTCTCCATGCTGATCGCTTTAATTTTGTATTTCTGTAATCTTATATGAGCTTCTAAAATCTAATGAAAATGCGCCAAAGGAATCATTGACACTTGCAACTCATTGAACAGACCTCACTTCAGCTGTTACCCACACATTTTATTCAATGGAAATCGCATTTGGACAGAAAATTTTCATGAAACTGTGAAAAAAGAGCTCCAAACTGATTCGACTCGAAAGATGGATGCATTTGCTTGGCAAATCATTCACAACTTTCTTTGAATATGGGAATTATGTGCATGTACATACTGACAATGGTCATTAGGTTAGGTAGTGAAGGTTGCTCAGAGAGTGGGCCCACTTGGACGAAAGAAGTTTGGTTCATCCTTTGTGATACCATTGCAAGAGGGGAAAAAGATGTGAAGGAAAAAAGGACGAAAAGGGAAGGGATGGGGAGGGTTGAGTGTTTGTGGACTTCGAACGGTGACTAGTCTGAGGTTGTGTTAACCTCTTTATGCTGCTGATGAAGTTCATCAGATTTTTGTTTTCAAGACCTGCTATATCAGCAGGGGCAGAAAAGAAGTGAGAACCAAGATGATTGAGAGCTGGGCAGCTGAGGAGTAGGTGCTGAGATGATTCCACCTCACCCTCCATACAGCTGACGCAAAAAGGACTCGAAGTAATTCCGAGTCTCACGGAATGTATACCCCGCGGATTGTGTCCCGTGAGGATGCCCACGAAATTTGAGAGATGAGACTTTGTCATCCTCAGAATATCCCTCAACCACCTCCTATCCAAACGTGGCCAGAAGGACTTCGCGACCTTACACCTTCGTGTGCTTGCCCAGCGCTCGCTGAGTTGGTGCAAAGCCCATCCTTCCAGGAGTAGAGCGCAGTTTGTCAAAGGGATCCCGATCCTCACAGCGGCCACACTACCTCACAGGTCCCTTGTCTGGCCAGCTCGTCGGCTTCGCAGTTTCCAGTAATGTCGCTGTGACCAGGTACACAAATTATCTTAATATCGAAGAATTCTGATGCAATCGAGAGAGAGACCAGGCATTCCCTGACTAGATTCGAATGCACCATAATAGAGCCTAGAGCCTTAATTGCCACTTGACTATCGGAGTAAATATTTACCTTCTTAACAGTTATTACGCAAGTAAGTAGCCAATCAGCTGCTTCTTTAATTGCGACCACCTCTGCTTGGAACACACTGCAGTGATCCGGTAGCCTGAATTTGAGTTTGATGGGGAGCTCTTTGCAGAATACTCCTCCTCTAACCCTACCGTCTAGCTTCGAGCCATCCGTGAACAGGTTAACTAGGCCCTGTCCCCAAGGGTTGCCGCCGGTCCACTCCTCCCTTGGTGGAATATGGGTGGAGAAAGTTCCGCTTGGACTAAGCGAGGGCACACACTGATCCGTCGACGAGCGAATGAACTCAAAGTTGCTGAGGATGCTTAGAGAGTTCAAGCTTTTTAACCGATGTCGTCCTCTCCAGTGAGTCCCACCAGACAACGTCTTCATATAGCAGGATTGGCTTTATTATGGTATTATAGAGCCAAAATACAACTCTAGGCGAGATGCCCCATCTTTTGCCAATTGCGCCCTTGCATACATACAAGGCGATTGTTGGCTTCCTTACTACACTTAATGATCATTACTTTGAACAAAATATATTCTAGCCTTTTTCCATAATAAATAAATTTGTTTTTATTTTTAAATATTTTCAATAAATAATTTTAAAAATCCGGTTTCATAGGTATACACCCTGTGCTTCCCGTCCTTTGATTTCTACTTTGCTGCACGTCACCGTAGTAAAAATGTTTGCCTTTTGTGGCAATTAAATCGCTATTGAATTTGCTAATTGCACATACATACATACATATGTAGGGGCATATTCACATGCATATGAATGATTTAGCTTTAGAAAATAGGAATAATATAAATTCTATATAAAAGGCTTCATTACGTTAATGCGCCTAATTTCATAAAATAAAAACAAACTACCATCAATAAACTCTCATTTGACGGTTTTGTTTTGTTTTGTGTTTATACTTGCACATAATACAGACGTAAGATACATTTACGCGCAATGTCCAATGATTGGTTGAATGATGAAACGAATTTTTTTTTGAATGCATTCAAGCACAACGATGAAATTGACTGTTTGCTTTTTTGTTTATTTTACAGCCAAAATGAAATTGCCTTAATATCAGTTCTCACATAGCCGCTTCATTTACTCATCTCTTTCGTTGAATGCTTTTATTTCTATGCCGACGCACAGTGGCATATATCCACACAACCTGTGGTACAGAACGAGTATAGTGCACGTTGTAAAATTTACTAAAACTAGAAATAGATTACTGAATCCCAATAGCCTAGACAGATGGCGGTGTTAATCGGGATTACCAGCACTGTTAATTCTTATTAAAATTATTATAGCAGACGGTTATTACGCAGATTAGTGAACAGCTCATTTGTTTATTGAATAGTTTTGTCAGTAAAAGATGGACCTCAGGCAACAAATACGAGTATTAGCTGCCCGATACTCAAAAATAATTATTTATTTAAAAAAAAAACTTAAGTTGCATTTTTTCAAACTGCTCCGAAGTATTGTATAAAAACAATTAAAGTAATTTTATCCGTCATTGCATCCAGCCTTTTTTGTTCTTCTCTTTAAAAGTTTGATTATTTTTCATTCACAATAGGATATTAAATGTCAAATTTCGGTAATGTTGCCATCGAAAATTCCTCTAATCTACTTCTTAAAGAGACAGTAAAATTTCGAAAAAAATACCTTTTTTGTACGTCCCCTTAAGTCAAGTATCATCAATGAATCCAAGAGATTTGTGAAAGAGTGACCTTAAACTAATTTTTCTGTCTTACCACCCACATTTTACCTTTCCTATCTCTATTCTTTCTTTTGAAACATATCTGAGTGTAGTACAATGGTCTCCTGACTGAGTGCTTAGACTATTCCAACCCCCACACAAATCTAATCTAATCTAATTTAATTCGAGTAGTCAATCCGCATTAGTTTCCCTTAATTCTTGGGATAGTTTCGAAGAAATGAAAAAAAGGCATACGTGCAATTACAGTGAAATCCTCCCAAAGGTTTTAAAAATGGGGATGATTGCTACAAACTTTATTTCACTACTCACCGAACGAGATGTTCGTAAAACGGACGACCTATTTAGGACAATAAATGAAAAAGCAAAAATATGCTGTAGTACTTTTCTGAACCAATTGTAAGTTTTTAAAAAAAAAAAAAAAAAAAAAAAAAAAAAAAAAAAAACACCTGCTGATATAAAAACTGCTAGTTTGCACTTGTCCCGAATTCCCGAATGCCAGTATTATTAAAAAATTGTAAGATGCACGAACTCTGTACGATTAGAGTATAGAGCCAATAGGAGGGATTTCCAGACTGAGATGAGATTTTTTGCTAAGCCATAGCACAGAAATGAAACTTCTCAAGAAATCCTGAAAGAAAATTGTGTAACTTTCAACATTATTCAACTTCTCCTCGAGGAATTGTTATCGTGCCTCGATGAGAAGGCTCGGTAAGTGCAATGATACTCAGAGTGATGCCAGCACCAGCGTAGCTACTGGTAGGGTCTCCTAAGCCGGTAAGGTCAATGGTGAGCACCTAATCTAAAAGCAATCCTCCTAGTAGCGTCTACCCACAGGTTAGTGGCGGCTACAGCAAACGTCCGTCTTGCATCAAGCGGCTCGCAATATAAACGTGTTTCTAGGGTATGTCCATATGTATACCTGGCAATTTTTCTTCATTATTAGTGGGATAACCGCTTACGCGTTTTGGATGAGTTTAACAAAGCGTGCCAGTCAATTCTTTCTCATGCTAACTGGCGCCAATTCGGCACACCAAGTAAAGCCATGTCCGTCTCCACCCGACCTTTCCAACGCACCGCACCGAATACATTCGGACGACATGACTCAGCCAACGAACCTGCTGGATGTTTATTCGCTGCGCTATGAGTGCCTTACCGCGAAATATGCGTGGAATTTAAAATGTATTTCACGGCAAAGTAGTACTCGATTCACGCCGTGAAAGCCCCGCGCAACATGATGCCAACAACATTTTTTCACGCCAATTTAAAATGCACATGTCGCTTAAAACGGAGCGTCTAGAATTTTTAAATTTCACCAATTATTGGAACAAGTAAGTTTATTTAAAAATACCAACTTTCAAAACTTAAAACAACCGCTTATTTATTTTGTGTATAGTGGAGAATACAGCAGCCACCACAAAAAGGGTGTAAATACAATTGAATAATGAAGAGCGGAAGAAATCGTGACTGTTCGAGTATTAAAATGTTGGTAAATGTAGTCAAACCTGTTGAAAAGAATGCAATTAATTATTTTATTATAATTAAAAACTTTTTTCTGAACAAAATTTTCCAATTGTTTCCGGGGCGATGCTCATAATTTGATGTTTCTCCTCATTTGACACGCAATGCTGCTAGCAACATTTCTTCTCATTCGACAAGCAATGTTGCTAGCGACACTTCACGGCAAATGAAATTCATGTTGCTGGCGAAATTTCACGGCTGTGCAATTAGTACTAGCCTTAATATCAAAAATGTTGGCGCAGCGTCTCCATTGAATATCAGAAAACTGGGAGTGCGTGAGAATAGAATGAAAGATTAACATAACCGTTACAACACGTGTCGCAATTTCCATCAGGATTTACTCCATTGGAGCGATTCTATGTCAGGTGATTCACGTTTTTTGTAAATTGTCGCCCATTCTTCTGAAAATTGGTTTTATTTTCTATTCAACTAAGAAGTCAACTGAAAGAATTCTGAAAAATTTTTGGGAAAACGATTTTTGATAATTTTTAATTTTATTAAATGTTGGAAATTTTAGCAGATATATTTTGAGAGTAGAAAGACTTTGGTACTTTTTAATATTTATATAAGTTTATTTTATACTAGCAAGCCCGGCCCCCTTCGCTGGGCACACTAAAATAGAATAGATATGGTTTAGAACAGAAAATATATGATTTTCATATTATTTATTTCTTTATTCTTTATTCAAGCGCTTTGGCATAAATAATATTTTTTGTTTTTCTATTTGTTGAAAATCAGGAAAAAAGAAGATTGTTTTTAAATTTCAAATCAACGCAAATGAATAACTAAGAAACATTCGTCTTTTTCCCTGATCATCCATGAATTTTTCGTTTCAATTTATATGTTTTATTAAGCATTCGAGCTTTTTTAACCATTATCCATTTCTATTTTTCAAAAAAAAAAACGAAAAAAAATTTTTTTTCCACGAACACATAATTTCATTCGGATTTCACATTAAATTCTCAAATTTCGTAAGAAATTATGCACTGTTCCAAAATCCACTCCAAAAAAATTCACAAACAATTTTTACATGTTGCACTTACGTTTTTTCCTTATGGCATCCAAATCAGAAAGAAATATTGACACATTGTAACTCACACTGTCAATTTGACAGTTCAGTTCCGCCCCAAGCGTTAAAAAAGTCAGCGACATTATGGCTGCTTCAAAAGAACGCTGTACCCGTTGCCAGTGCTCCGAATTACAACCAAACTTTACGAAACCCATTTTCAATACTTACTTAACAATGTGCGTAAGTTTGATTTAATTCGGTGCAAAGACACGGCGGGTCCACGTTTTGGCATATATTTCGAGACCCTAGTCATCAATAGGTATGAAAATTGCCCCGTATTAAATCACTTATCAACACCTTTCATTTGATACCCATATTGTACATACATAACCAAAGGTTACCCGGGTCCACGTTTTGACCTATATCTCGAGACCCCAGTCACGGAGCGGCATGAAAAATACTCTGGACTAAAGCATTCACCAACAGCTTCCATTTGATACCCATATTGTACATACACATCCGAAGGTTACCCGGGTCCACGTTTTGACCTATATCTCGAGCCCTATTTCCAAAATAAAATATAATCCGTGTTACTCGTGGATGATGTAGCTTTCGAATGGTGAAAGAATTTTTAAAATCGGTCCAGTAGTTTTTGAGCCTATTCATTACAACCAAACAAACAAAGTTTTCCTCTTTATAATATTAGTATAGATATATATGTATGTATATTTTTTTGTAGTAAAAAATAAATTTAAAAAAGTATTGGCCAAAAAAAATTTTTTTTGTTAAAAATTTCTGAGAAAAAAAATGTTTTTTGTTAAAAATTTCTGAGAAAAAATTTTTTTTTTGCCATTTTTGAGAAGTATGTAATTGGAAAAATGCAATCCTTAAATTGAAAATAGCGATGAAAGGATGAAATTTTTTCATTATTGAGCAGATAAATACACTCAGAGCCAAAAGTGCTTCAGTAAATTGAAAAAAAAAAAAAACGGCGACTCAGTTGCATTTGATGTGGATGGAGCATTGCATGGAGCAATGGATGGAGCAATGTGGATGGAGCATAAATGTTTTCCGAAAAAACTAAAGTCACTTCTTCTGAGTACACACAGATGAATTTATATACTAAAAGTTTCCCTCTCTGCCCCGGGCCCCACAATATTGCACTACAAATTACATATTACTTGAAATGTTCCTTGAAAATAAAAGTTAAAAAGAAAAACTTGTATACAAGAAAGCAATGGTTAAGCCGCGTTTTTTTAATACCAAAAGGCTTTTATTCAAATACATCTGAAATATTTTTTTTTTTTTTTTGCTAAATGGCTGTTACATTTTTTTGCTTCAATTTTTTTTTTTGTCCCTTTTGGTATCTCATTACCAGATTTTTAGAAATTTCATTTCGGTTTTTGCCCAATGTGCACCACTAAAGTTCACTGCAATTTCCACAACTATGATTTGATTGAGCATTGAAATTTATTTGCACAAACAAATCTAAAGCGAAAGTTTTCAAAACAAAAATGTGAAAAATAAACAAAATCAAACTGCAAATACAAATATAACAAACAACAGCAACGACAACAAAATTGTAGGTGATGTAACCAAAAATTTGTAGGTGAATGGGCAAGCGATTTGAAAACCGACACTTAAAATAAATTATAAAAAAACAAAGAATTTGAAAAATTACCAAAGAGCAAAATCCACGAATCTCAACTACTGCAAATGAAGCATTTCAGGTGTGGTTGGGCGCAATTCACACACACGCCCACACCCACACATATACATTTCCGTGAATTAGACGTAATTTGCATACGACCTCTAGCAGTGGATAGTAGTTCTGCTTGTAAGTACGAGTATGTACGTATGTCCGTATGCACGCCGTAGTTGTAGTGCGAGTAAAGTGAAAAGTGGCGATGGCAAGACGCGCCAGACTGCCACACCAGACTGGTCCGACACTTCAGTGCAAAAACGCGCATTACAACGGAAGGTTTAGAACAACACATCGTATATGCCATAAGAACTCCGCCTACAAACATAGAATTGCACATCCCCGTGTCTATGTGCGATATACGCGGAAATAGGACTTTGAGTTGCAAGAAGAATTAAATACTTCTAAAAACGGGAAACGCTCGAATTTAAAAGTTTAAGTGTTTGTAGTGAAAAAATACAAAAAATAAAAAAAGTGTTTACGTGAAATTAGAATTAAACAAAAATCATACATAGCTACGTTTGACCGTGAGAAAAATATTATAAAATGAATAAAAGAAGAGTGACTTATCGAATGATAAAAGCCAGAGCCAGTCGCAGCATCCGAATTATCGCGTTTGTTGCGAAATTTGCTTAAAAAACGCATCAATTTGTATGATGATTTTTAACTTTGGATTTATTATATACAGTTGTGAGCAAAAAAATGGAGTCACTAATAACGATTTTTTATAACAGAAGAAGAAAAATACGTTTTTGTTGATTCAACTCAAAATTGTACTTTATTTTTCTCAAGGTGGCGCAAAATTAATCACTTTAGAGCTTTTGAATAACTTTTTTTACTAAATAAAAAAGATGATATTCAGTGAGGGGGACCTTTATTTTGACCTTCACGCGCTTCATCTGCTGTCTAGTTCACAAATGTCAAAAATGATTGACGTAAGACGCCTTACGAATTAAATCTTTCATTACATATAAAAATAGGGTCAAAACAAAGGATTATATTTAAAAACAAAAAAAATATAATGCACATATTTAATAGGATATCCTTTATTATCAATTATGGTCACTTTCTCACCATTCTGGCATATACGAGGTGTGTTCAAAAAATAAGGTGAATTTTCATTTTTCTCAAAAATTTTTTATTATTCATCAATTTCTATTTTATCTCCTTCAAAGTAGTTGTTTACCGTATTTAAAGATTTCAGTATGTCGTTTTCTTGTTCGAATTGTCTGTAAACAGCGCTTTTGGCAATCTCATCTACAATTTCGTTTCCAGCAATGCCCGTATGTCCCTTATTCCGCCGCAATATCAATCGGTGACCGTTGGAGTAGTTCTCAATTCACCTGTTGTGCAGAGTGCACCAAGACCTTGAATACTTTCCATAGGCTTTTTATATGCCGGTTTTGTAGCGCAGTCCACCACACCAGAGCACCGTATAATAATATTGGCTTTACTATAGCTGAGTAGCGTCAATACATTACAGCAGAAGCTAGAACCCATGTAACTCCCAGTATCTTTTTACATGCTTATAGTGCATTGCTGGCCTTTTTCTTTCTCTCTAATCGTCCAATATCAGTTTTTACTAGTTTTATGTATGTTTGCTATTTTAAATATGTTTCTCTTTGAGAAAGATCAGATAGGAATTCGCCAGAATTTCGCTGCGCGATAATAATTCGGGCGACTATTTTCGGCCGCCGCGTCCGAATGAGTTGGTGCGAGACTACCATTCGGAATTCAGAGCGAGAACGTCGGCTCGAACCTCGGTGAAAGATCAAAATTAAGAAAAAGTTTTCTCTAATAGCGGTCGCCGCTCGGCAGGCAATGGCAAACCTCCGAGTGTATTTCTGTCATGAAAAAGCTCCTCATAAAAAATATCTGTCGGCTTGAAACTGTAGGTCCCTCCATTTAAAGATCGACCATTTTCAAAATAGGTTTCATCTTGTTTCAATTTGTGCATCTGTCTACTTGGTAAATGCCAAAGATGACATGAAAGAGGTACCGTCTAGGGATTATTCACTACTAGATGTAGGAGTCACTTGTTAAAGGCCCTTTATTTGCTAAAAAATTAACCGAACAAACCTATAACCATTTAAAGTAGTCTTATTATAAGCAATTTCCATTGCTGCTTAGGTAAATATTTTTTTTATCATAAGACAACCGCGGTTTGCCAACATATATAATATATATGGCCCAACTTGCAATCATTTATTTAGCCTATATCTTTAAGGCCCATTAAGGTGCATACATTCAAGCAAACGTATCACCTAAAGAAGCGCTGATGATGCTAATAAAAATAAAATATTTTAACTGTAGTTTATATCGGTCTAAAATACAAAAAATAAATCTAAAACTTGTGCATTGTCATATACTAACATACATACATATGTACTTAGAGCACAAATATATATATCTTATGTGGCAACAGTAATATTTTTTATCTTCAGGCCAGAGCTCTCTTACAGGCATAAAAAGCTAGGACTGAAGTATTGGATTTCAGAAAACTGTGTGCACAATGGGTGCCGCATTCGCTAACAATGGAACTAAAACTAATTCGGGTGCGACTTTCTCGCAACATTTAAAGAGTCTTCAAAAGGATAAAGTGGATTTTATAGGCTGATTTATCACCATGTAGGAGACTTCGGTTTAGCACCATGATCCTAAATAAAAAAGGCTAAAAAGTATGGTGAATCTGATTCTTCTTGGTATGCGGAAGCGATTTTGCTTGTAGATTACTTGCAAACTGGTAAACAATAAAATCTGAATAGACCATCCTTTTAGACCAGCTGAAGGAAAAAATTCGTAAGAAAATACTCAGACTCCAAAAGAATAAAATTGTTTTTCATCAGGACAATGCACCGTGTCACAAGAGCTATCTTTTTTTGTTTTTTGGTGGGTGAGATAGGGTTCAAAATGCCTTCACACTTACAGCGACCATCGTCTACTGCGTCGAGTAATGAGGCCACTAAAACAATTCCTTCTTCGCCTTCTGAGGAGACACCCTTCCCGGTACTACTTTCTGTATTATTTTGGGAGGGCCCAGAAAGGCATCCATAAAGGGCCAATTCTTTTCACTTCCGACTGGGTATGTCGCATTAATAGCCAGCTTTCATGCTATAGGATCATCTTCTTGTGTTTCTATCTGTGTGGCTTCGCTTTATTGCACTCTGTCGAGTTCTATCTTTTTCTGCGGTAGTACGTTCTTGATGCATGTATATCTTTACCGCGTTCCAGCTGGCCTCGCGTTCAAGCATTTTGCTGATTATATTGCTTGACGCTAGGTCGCCAACCTGCTTCCTTAGAGCATCTATTTCCGCGAGCCATCTTTCACAACTAAAAATCGTGTGTTCAGCGTCATCGGTCGGCGCTTCGCAATATATGCACTTGAGATCGCTTACTTTGCCCATACGGTATAGGTAACTCCGGAAGTATCCGTGGCCAAAGAGGAACTGAGTTAAGAAGTAAATCACTTACCCAAAGTTCCTCTGCACCCATTTGCCCATTAATGGAATGAATTTCGCCGTCTACTGCCGCTCGGTTCAATGTCCCATCGGCTTTGCCACCGCAGCATGGTTTGGCATCTTCGTTCCGCGCAGCTAGTGATGACCTGTTTCTTCTTGGACTCCAACGCATCCATTCGTTGCTGGGATCTCCACGCTGATCACAAAGACTGCAGCGCCAGAGACATTGCGGTAGGCTGAGGCAACTCTGAGTGCCGCTGTTCGTTGCACAGTCTCCTGTGCTTTGCACTTAGCTTTGCAGTTTAGCACAATTCGCTTTGCTGCCGTACAGGAGAATTGAGTTTGCGGCCGTCATGATTAGCCTTCTTTTGCCCTGTGTTGGTTCACCGATGTGTGGCATTAATCTGCTTAGCATTCTCGTGACCTTTGTTGTTTTGGCAACCCAGCCGTATCTGGGCATTCGATGGTGGCTAAAAGTTAGGTTTGGGAATAAGTTCGTAGCGTTTTTACCGAAACTTTTTATTTAAACAAAAAACAATAATTATATTAATAAGTTAATCAATTATATATTCGTCGTTGCTGTTTAAAACCTCTTCCCACCTCTCGACTAATTTGTTGATGCCGTTCCGCCAAAAATCACCTGATCTGCTGTCAACGAAGGAAGAAGAACTATAACGCCCTTCATATGGTTTGACAGGGAGCGGAAAGGATGGTAATCTATGGGGGCAAGGTCCAAAGAATAACGCGGATGCTGAAGGACCTCCCATTCGAGCTCTTGGAGTACAGCTTTAACGACTTGTGCAACATAAGGGTTGGCGTTGTCGTGAAGAAGTATGGTTTCACCATGTCGATCAGGTCTTTTCCGTCGAATAGCCTTATAGCTTGATTCACACGGAGTAGCTGGACCATGTTTAGCTTCTTTGTTGACTGTGGCATTCTTTTCGAGCATTTCCCAGTGCACTATGCCCTTCGAGTCCCACCAAACTCATATCATAGTTATGTTCTTTGGATGAAGTTCTGACTTGACTCTCGGCTTTGGCGTATCTCCTGAAGCCACCCCCTCCTTTCTTAGCTTCATATTGATGTATAGGCACCATTTCTCATCTCCTGTGACGATATGGTACAAAAACCGCTGTTTATGACCGCGAGTTGCTCGATGGTGGGGGAGATGCTGAGAAGCAATTTGAAGGTGACTTTCTTTGTTTTTTCGTTGACCTCGTGAGGCACCCAGGCTCCCAATTTTTCGGTAAATCCCATCGAGTGAAGGTAATTGAGAATCATTTTATGATCGGTGCTCATTTTTTCAGCCAATTCATGATAGATTTGGCGACCGTTCTCCTTCCAAAGTGATTTGAGACGTTCTTCATCGCATTTAGAAGGCCTACCGCTAAGGGACGCGTCATTGACGTCAAAGTCGCCATTTTTGAGCGTTGCAAACCATTTCCGTGCTGTAGACTTGCCCATGACACCTTCTCCATACAAGTCCCAAATGTCTCGTGGTACTTCGACTGCTTTTTAACCTCGATGAATATCAAAGGAAAGCAGTTGTCGAAAATATTGATTTTTCCCTCCTGGGTATTCCATTTCTAAGCCTTAAAACTAATAAAAAATTAAATAACTCAAAAATACAATTAACATATTAGTTTTGTGTTGATTTTTGCCTCCTGGGTATTCCATTTCTAAGCCTTAAAACTAATAAAAAATTAAATAACTCAAAAATGCAATTTACATAGTTTTGTAGATCAGAAAGAGTTCTATCGAATGAATACTTACCCTGTGCCAAACAGCAAACAAATCGTTGTAAAATAAAAGAAAATATGAAAACGCCATGAACTTATTCCCCAACCCAATACATGACTTTTTTGGACCGTCCACCGTCTTTACCAGATTTGGTTCCTAGCGACTTCCATCTGTTGCGTGGAAAGCGTTTTTCATCTCATAATGAGGTCATAACAGCTTTAGAAGCGTCCTTTGCAGCTCTTCTAGATGGTCACTTCAGGGATAGAATTCAAAAAAATGGAATCTTGTTGGAAGAAGTGTACTGATGTTCCGGGCGGCTGTACTAAATAATAGAGTGTACTTCAAATCATAAAATTACGTTTTTCTTGTCGAAACACAAAACTTACTGAACAACCTAGTACATACATACATACACACATGGGCATAATCATATAATCATCCACCTGTTATAGCCGTTTTTATATGACTGTGGCATTCCACGAGTTCACTTATGTTTGAACAATCAATACACTACACTTAAGTACATATAAAATAATAATTATAAACCAATCAGTACGACAATCAAAACAACAATACGCAAATGTAATATTTAATCGAATCGTCAATACAAATTTAGAAATAGAACTATGAAATTCGAAACATGGATTCGAACATTCTTAATTGGCTGGGTTTTATCATTTCAGATATAAAAAAATTTCGATAATTGTTTACAATCGCAAAAAACTCAACGTTAACCCTAAATTATTGTATGTAGTAACTCGAATGTAGTGCGGTAGTCTATGTACGCGCACATTTATGAACATATTTGTGTACTTTTCTCGAATTGATATTTGAGCGTGCGGCCATGAATCAAAACTTCAATTCGGCGTGAAGGTTCGCGAATGAAAGACGTTAACTATTGAGCTACGCGAAAGAAAGGAAAATCAAGTAACGAAATTCGATTATTTTGAAAGCCTGTAGATCGTGCAGGATCTCAGGTCTTTTGTGTTGCATAACAACAACAAAAAGGAATATACGGGAGATTATTGTGTAGAGTGAGATCGAGTGATTGCTTATACATACTGGCATAACTAGGAATGTATGTTTATACCTGTGATAAAGTGCGTATAAATCAAAATTGTGGTGAATATTGATTTTGTGAAGATTTGTGGAATTCGCAAGAGGATTGCCAGTTGACTGTGAGACTACAAGCATATAAGTGAGCCGCAGTAAAAATGGGTGTAAGTAAATAAAAGAGCATCTAAACATTCAAATATTCTTTTAAACACTCGGCCTGAACTTATGACAAATGATAGACGTCCGCTTTTTAAAATCAGTAATCACTGTAGGTGGCACAAAATTAATCACCCTATCGGAAGACTTATAATTTTTGTAAATACCGTCATATTTGACACTTAATTTCATCACTCAAAAAGTCTGCTAGGTCCGAGTGGAACTTTTTCCACTCATATTCTCTCAAGTAAGGAGTGGGCAGAGTGTAATATTTGGAGGCAAAGCATGACAAACATAATTTTCGGATGGCTCGAAGTTGAACGGAAAAGTTGGTGAGGGAGTATTCTGGAGAGGAGGAGCTCCTCAATAAGTTCAATTTTAAGCTTTCGGAACTCTGTAGTGTTTTCCAAGCGGAAGTAGCCGCAATCAAGGAAGCAGTAGATTGGTTGCTTACTACTGCAATCACTGTAAAGGATGTAAATACCTACGCCGACAGCCAAGCGGCAATTAGAGCCTCGGGCTCGTTGTTTGTGCGTTCGAAACAAGTCGGAAAATGCCTGACTTCTCTCTCGATTGCATCCGGCTACTTCGATATTAGACTCTTTTGGGTTCCCGGTCACAGCGGCATAAGGGGAAATTGCTGGGCTGATGAGCTGACTAGTCTGAGGACCTTAGAGGTGGTCTCATCGCAAAATGAGAGGATTGTTGCTCGCTTGAGAACTTGTGGTCTGCTCAGGGAAAGATAGACCTCGCGTCAACTTCACGAGCGCTAGACTAGTGCGCAAGCATGCAAAGTCGCGATATCCTTCTGGTTACGAGTAGATCGAGGACACTCGAGGGAACTTCTAAGGCTAAAAAAGCCACACCTCTCGAATTTGGTAGATATCCTTACCGGGCATTGTCCGTAAGGTGTCCATGCGGCGAGGCTTGCGAGTGTTTCAAGTCCTTTCTTCTCAAGCTGTCTGGAGGACGAGGTGGCTTCATCTTCTCAGCTGCCCTGCTCACGTCGTGCAAAGGCTTAGACATCTGGATATTCACTTGATCGCTACACCTGCGAATAATGCGGATTTTGATATCAGACACTTTGTGAAATTCATCATTAGCTTGAAGCGGATAATACGAACGCAATTCGCCACTGTTGGTCGTATCCTTTCATCCAAAGCCAATTTTTCCTTTTTTCCAGCTGTCTGGTAACATTTCTCTAATCTGGGTTCCAGGACATTGGAACATTGAGGGAAATGAAATTGCTGACGAGCTCGCCAGGAAGGGGTCGACTGAATTGGTCTCAGAGACCTCCTACACGGGCATGGGCATCCCGCTGACAGTTGTTAAAGAAGAACTACACAAATTATTTCTCAGGAAAGCGCAGAAAAGATGGAGCTTCATTTCTCCATTTGCTATTTCGAAAACGCTTTGGCCCCAGTATATTACAATATACGGAGGACTCAGAAAATCCCGGGGACTCCGCGCCATTCAATTTCCAAACTCGAAGCTGTATTTACCGGTCACTGGACGATCGACCCACACACGGAAATGCTAGGATTACCATTATCCCCCATCACAGAAGCTGTGGGGACCTTTCAGAGAAGGAGACTGTTGAGCATTTTCTCTATAAATGTCCGAGCTGGGTGCTCTTTTCTTCGACTGCCTGGGCAGTGCGCCAACCAAAATTCCATAGATCTTCTCCATTATATCAACAGCTCTGGCTGGCTGTAGATATCTGCCATTTGGGGGTCTCATAATGGTGTCAAAGCCACTTTAAAGATCCAATATCAATTCTAAATAGCTCAACCTGGATTTCATTACTATTTGTGTTGAGAGGATTTACTATGAATGGATTTATTGATTTTGAATTGCCAAATCAGTCAGCAAATTCATCTTTCATTTTTTTTATAAGTCGCTAAAGTAATTCGTGTCAACAGTTAGACTGGTTCTATCGCAATATTGCTTCAGAAATTGAAACTGAAGTAATTTACCGCTCTGAGTATGTTTTGCAGAAAGAATTAATGTTTCTTCAAAATAAACGAATTCTTCTACCTCGTTTAGATTCTGCTCGTTTAATTTCGCTGTGATATCCACCATAAAGTAACATTTTTGCAACCAATTGTCGTTCTCTAATTCAAGGTGATTAATACCTTTTCAATTAGAAATGTATTTATAGTATTTCACTCAAGCACAAAGCAAAACGTTTCAACACCTAACCTTTAGAAAGTCATCGCACTTTATTATGAAGAAGGAAGGTGGAATACTAAGTTTCTACCCCTAAGAAGCCGGAAAAAACGCGAATTTTCGAGGATTTTTTCCGAGAAAACTTTTAAATTTTATTGATCTAAAAATTTGTACACTCATTATGTTATCTTTTGACTGTATTTTAAGACTTAGTATTGTAAAAATATTTATTTGGAAAGGCGTTACAGCTGATCTCCGGGAGCTCCTCTAGAAAAAGACGTTTTGCGGTGACCACTATATCTCTGAACTGGATCCTCTGAAATTAAAAAACCAAACAGATTTCGTTAAAGTAATGTTAAATTTATTAATTAGTCGAAGGAGTAAGGGAAATAAATTTTTTTGGAGGTTTCTCAAAAAAAAATCGATTTTTGATCAAAATTTCGGCCTTAAATTGTTTATAAAAAAATTTATCGGTGAGAAAAAATCTTGGATTAATTACTAAAAAATATATTTAGGAAGCTCGTGTTAAAATTTGAGACTAATCGGTTAGCCGTAAGTGGGTCACCGACTTTGAAAACCCCATTTTAAGAAAAGTTTAAAGTGAAACGCCTTTTCAAATTTGCGTGGAACTTCGAAAATATTCACCGGAACGATATTAAATTTTCTGTGTGTAATCTTAAATATATGTAAATTAAGAATTTAAAATAAAAAAATTGATTTTTTGAAACTTCTAACTGTACATAACCCATTAAGCATTCTTTACCGTCAGCGAGTACAAGTGGCTGAGAGATAGAATTCGCGCCTAATCCGCGTTAATCGATTCAGAACGATTTTTTAATGCTTTTGTTTTTGTTTTCTTTTTTTTTATTTTGATAAAATAAATAATATTTGCGTATGGCACTAAAGAGCCACAGCTTCACATCCACACAGCGGCACATGGCGCGCGAGCCGCAAGTTGCCTACCCTTCCTTAGACGCATTTCATCTTTCTAATATCTAAAGAAAATATTCCCTGAATTGAATTGATATTGTAAATATAATAAATATCATAAATTAAAATGTATTTATGATATGTATATTTATGATATGTATGAGTGTGCACACTAAGCAACTTTTAAAGAAAAATACCCAGACAAATATCGAATAACAATCGTTTGTCTGTCGACACTTCAACTGAAAAATTTACTGCCATTTCTATGGTTCGCAAAACCCCTCTAGAACTAGACGCCAAATAAGTACTAAAAGAGTCACCATGCGAGTTTTTATGAAATACTAGTTCTCAGTAAAATGCAGTGAGCTTTACTTATTGTGATAAAATATTTCTTTAAATTTGATCTATTTTAAGTAGGGTTGGTTCCCATGTAAAGATATTTCCAAATCACTTACAATTCCTTCTACAGGCAAATATATTTGTAATACTGAGAATAGGTTGTAAATTGAGAGCTTAGATATAATGGTTGCACGTGCACAATATTTAATATACACCTGTGTGCAAAATAATAGCAACGGACATATTTATTAGAAAGTTTTGACTATTTATTTAATTTTTTTGAAGTTTAAAACTTTCTAAAAAATTTGAAAAAATGCAGCTTTCAAATACTACCGTCAGAATTTTTACTCTTATTAAGGGTATATAAATTTTTAATCCATTCAATTTTTCCAATTAATCATTTTTTTTTTAGTTCTTTTGACTGTGCTACGCATTTTCTACCATTGGGTATATAGGTACATCTTACAAGAGCAATTTTTGTACTTTCAAATGGGCCAGCCGGTTAGTCATGAGAGCTGCTACTGTTATTTCACATGTGAACTGCATATTTTTCTTGCTTTCATTTTTCAATGGAGAATACAAATACTTAAATATAATATTTGTATGTATGTATTTGTGCACAAGCACACGAATATCCAGCTCTTATTAATTTCACCAGCCATCTTCAAAGGTGTTGCCGACTAGACGACGTTGCTTCTAAGAAACCGAGGTTAGTAGTACCTAAACATCACCGTGACAAGTTAATTTTAGTTCAGGGAATCACAGACGTTGACTCATATAAAATCAGTACGAGGGAGGTTCAATAAGTACCTGCAGTTGAGAAGAGGCGACGTGGAACTTAACTTTTAAAAACTAACTAAAAATGCTTTTTTTGTACTGATTAAACACAAGTTTTCAAGCGAGAAACCCAACGCATAAAGGGAACAAAATGTTGAGAAAAATTGTTGAGACTCTTCAAAAGTCGATTGGAATCATCCACTCAGTTACTGTGCGGTCCTATCTGTACAATAAAGTCGAAAATTCTGGTCGCCCAAAATCAACGGATAAGGAGCTATCGCTCAGGAGTAAAGACCGACCATAAAAGAGTTTTAAACCATTTGCGCAAATCTGGATTCACGAAAAAGCTCGCTGCCACACCAAGTAACACCAGAAAGCATAATGGATCGTATTTCCATCGGCGAAGCCTTGGCCAAACCGAAGGAAATCGAACCATTTCTTAAATGGATGGTAGGTGAAATGGTTGAAGTGCCAGTTGGTACTCCTCAAGTAGCACTAAAGCGCCGTTTGGATACCATTATGAGGCCTCCAACAGGAAGATATCTAGCAGCCAGAGCTGTTGATATAATGGAGAAGATTGTTGGGATTTAGGTTGGCGCACTGTCCCAGGCTGTCGAAGTAAGAAGCACCCAAAGATGGGGACTGGAGATGAAAAATGGGCCTTTTTCTCCTTAATTGACGCGATAACCGCTTACGCGATTTTGGCCGAGTTTAACAAAGCGCGCCAGTTGTTTCTTTCATATGCTAACCGGCGCCAATTGGACACACCAAGTGAAGCAAAGTCCTTCTCCACCTGATCTTTCTAACGCAGAAAAGGTCTTCCTCTTCCTCTGATCCACCAGCTGGTACCGCATGGAATACTTTCCGAGGCGAAGCGTTTTTATCCATTCGGATGGCATGACCCAGCCGGCGTAACCGCTGGATCTTTATTCACTACGCAATGTCTATATCGGCGTAAAGCTCATACAGCTCATCGTTCCATCGCCTGCGATATTCGCCGTTGCCAACGTGCAAAAGTCCAAAACTTTTGCGCAGAATCTTTCTCTCAAACACTCCAAGCGTCGCTTCAACTCATGTTGCCATCGTCCACGCTTCTGCGCCATACGTGGATTTGATCCTGGAGGTTGGTTCCACATGTGGAAGTCCACGCAAATGGGGAAAGTTACTGATTGCCATTCACTTGGGAGTGGTCAGGAGCAGTGACCAGTGGTTCACGCAGCTCACAACTTCCGGGATTAGCCCAAGGTAGCTTCCGAACACCCGTTCGGGAGTAAGCCAACGTGAGAAGTCGCAGCATCCCAGGATAGCTGATTGTACTGGGTTTGGGACCTGCCACTTAAAAATCTCCCCAATGAAAAAATATACAAAGGCTCGGATGAGAACTTCCTGTACTGATGGCGACCCTCGCAAACGCACTAAGGACTACGATTTGGATCTGGAATATCCGGTTCCTTAATGGGGAAGGTACCCCTGCCCAGCTGGTTGATGTCCTCGTGATATGAAAAACGCGTCACACACGACAATACTGTGTGAAAACGTTCGTGGTCATAGAGTGATGAAGCAGCGCAAACGGTGGTCAAACCAAGATCAACAGCCAGGAAAGTTTTACTATTACTCCGTATGGCCAAACACTAAATTGAGATTTCTACTGTCACCAGCTGAACCCTTTGAAATTAGCGATTGACCAGAAATAGCCAAAAATGATCAACAGGAGAGGTGTTGTGTTCCATAACAACAACGCAAGGCCATACACGTCTGTAGCGATGCACCAAAAACTACGGGAGCTTGGTTGGGAAGTTGTAATGCATCCACCATATACTCCAGACCTGACACCAAGCGATTACCTCCTTTTTCAGGAGAAAATTGGAGAATCGATTACTAGAGTTTTTCGCCAATGAGGACCAAGACTTCTTCAACAAATCATACAACAAAACGGTGCCTATTTGACCCACATCGGATAATTCGAAACATCTTAAATAAAGTTTTGAATTTTACAAAAACTAAGTCCTCGGTGGCCGTCGTAGCCGAATGTGTTAGTGCGTGACTACCATTCGGAGTTCAGAGAGAACGCAGGTTCGAATCTCGGTGAAACACCAAAATAAAGGTTTTTCTGATAGCGGTCGCCCCTCGGCAAGCAATGGCACACCTCCGAGTATATTTCTTCATGACAGAAGCTCCTCATAAAAAATATCTACCGTTCGGAGTCGGCTTGAAACTTAAGGTCCCTCCATTTGTGGAACACCATCAAGACGCACGCCACAAATAGGAGGAGGAGCTCGGCCAAACACGCAAAAAGCGTGTACGCGCTAATTATATATATATTAGCCCCCTGCGGAGAATAAGTCAAATGACGACTCTGCTTCGACATTTGTGAAATAAACAGATGCAAAATACCCTTCAATAAGTCATGGATCGTTATACCCCACAGGAATGCTGAAAAACTCCGCAGTGCTATTGGCGTGTCAGCGTCAATCGCCAAACTTTTTGAAGCAACGAGCTTATGTAAACAAGGCTCACAATTTTGAGCCCTCAAGAAGATCATCCGTCTAGAATGACAGAACGCCAAAATTAATCGCTGGAAATTGTGGAAAATGCAATAAGTCGGGCTCGTACGGCGCATATAGAATTTTCCTTTTAAAGAAAGCCAATTAAGAAGACATCAAATAAAGATAATCCAAAAGTATAACCGATTTTTTTCATTTATAAAAAACTACAACCATAGAACACCAAGTAACAACTTTTGCGCCGCCTTGTAAAATCATCACCAGCGCACTTAATACGGAGCTGAATCAAGTCGACGTCGATTTAAAGCAAAATAAGCACATTTGAAAAAGAAAAATCTCTATTCTATTCTGTAGTAGGACAATGCTCGAACATACACGCTGATAAATGCAATATTAAAATTTCAAGGCATTTAAAACATTTGCGGAAACGTCAAACGAAGTGGATCGAACTAATCGAATAGAAAACAAAACTTTTTTCAATTTGCACCTACCAATCGACCTACCCGCGTAGTTACAAAACCTTGTCGTATCTCTGTCGCCGTGTTTGTCCACTTCATTAGTACGAGTACTCGCGTTTTCGGCACGTTGCGGCGTGCTGCTACGACAGTAAATGGCGCATACATACCATATGGCACTGGCACCCGTTAATCTAATCAAACAAGCAATTAATTAATCATCTAAACGTTTAATTGCCTCAATTACTAATTATTCATTTTTGTTGTTGTGCTTGCGCCTATTCTATTATGACACGTGGATCTGTAGCTGTAAGCATATGAGTACAACCTGGGTCAAAATAATACAATAGATACGCGCTATTTTGACCTGTTTCGACTAGTTTTCTTTTTTTTGATTTTTATAAATTTTTTACAGAAATATAAATCATTCTGCAACAAATATCATATAAATAAAAGTTTCAAACTTTTTAGAAAGCTTTTAAAATTTCAACAAACTTTTATTAAAACTTATAACTTTTTAATCAGCATTTAAAAAAAATTGCGGTAAGCAGTTTTGTGCTCCATTAAATTTTAATGTACTATAATAAAGTGCAAGTTTGAAATACATCAAAAATCTCGTTGATTGTTGCTTATTTTTACCCCCCATTCGGTGTTGCGCCTTTCCCCCACGAATTATAACGAATTCACAACATTTTGTTTTAAAACTTGCATTTTTATAAATCTTGTTTCTCCCCCCAGCCAACATGGGTTCGTCGCCAAGCGCTCAGCGGCCGCAATCTGGCTATTTTTGGGAATTTGTTTTTGTCGGCGCAAACTAGCAAGTCCAGCACTCAGACAACATTAAGTCCATTGTACTGCACTCGGATTCCCTTTTTAATTTTCTTTAAATCTACCCGACCTCCGAAGAAATCTGAGTAGATCTTGTGCTGCCACGGAGCCAAGAAGGTCGCTTCTTAATACATCAGTGTCAAAAACCGACCTCAAGCCTGATACGAGCGAAGGCCGGGCAAACACACAGAAAGTACAAGTAGTCCGCTGTCTCATCCTTCTCTCCACACGCTGGGCAGAGTGCACTGTCTGAGATGTCCACCTTTTTCATGTGATTCGCCGACAGAAAGTGGAGTAGTCCATGATTAGCCCATCATCAGCCCAACCAGCTGCCCACAGCCCATTCTGCTTAATGACAAGAGGATCTGTGACAGTCGGTTGGACGTGCAAAAGAAGTTGGCCTCTGAGCCCATCTTAGCTAGAGAGTCAGAGGTTGGCGATTGCTGCTTCTCTGCTTTTGAAAATAAATCTCAGGTGGATACTATCCAGACTGATTTTTCGAAAGCTTTCGACACAGTATCATATCATTTGCTTTTGCTGAAAGTGGCTTCTTTTTGTTTTCATTCAACATTCTTGTCCCGGAATAACTAATATAACTGATAGGGGTTGCTTTGTTGCTGTTGACGACGTTGTTTCAACACCATTCATGGCGTCCTCAAATGTCCCCCAAGGTAACGTCTTCAGGCATATTAGCTCATGCTTCAAATTTGCGAATTTCTTGCTTTACGCTGATGATCTTAAAATATTTGCAACCATCACAGATTTGCGCGAGTCAGCCAACCTTCCAACGGACGTATACTTTATAGAGTCGATGAATGGTGCCGAAAAAATCATTTATATTTCTTATAGTATTGCGGGCTCCATCTTACAATCTGTGAACGGAAAATGAAGGACCTTGGTGTTGTATTTGATTCCCAGCTGTCATATAATAGCCATGTCGATTATATTCTGTCGCGCTCGTATTCGATGTGAGCTTTTATCCGCCGAAACTGTCAAGCATTTACGAACCCCTACACACTTAAATCTCTCGGTCACAAATTGTAGGATTTGCTGATGACATTGTTGTTTTGGTCGTGGCTAAATTACTCCGTCAACCCAAAGATCCATGTGACCAAGCTGTCAGCATGTTAAAGAAATGGTTGTGCAACAGCGGTCTAACCCTTGTGAACCATAAAACTGAAGTTGTACTAATTAGCAGCAGGAAGATTGTGGAATCGGTCAATATAATGGTGGGCGATCATGGCGTAGAATCGAAGCCATTCATTAAGTACCTGAGCGTAATAATTGACCGTAGACTTAATTTCAAAGAGCATTTGCCGTACGCGAGCATCGGGGCAGCAGAAGCAGAAACTGCGCTAACGCGATTAATGATGAACATCAGAGGCCCTAGGCAAGACTGCAGGAGACTATTTCACTGTTGTCTCATCACAAATTGCAGCTTGTATGTTAAGTGTATGAAATCAGTGTACCGATTGAGTGGCGTCAGGGTATGCTCCGCGTTTCGCACGATATCAGAAGACACCATTATGGTTATATCAGGACTACTCCCAATTAATTTAATGGCAAAAGAGTATGCTAAAATTTACAAAAACAAAGCTACTTCAGAACGGGTGACAATACGCAAGGAAGCAAGAGAGCGTACCTTGCGTTCATGGCAGGAAGAATGGAGTTCGTTCCTCAACGGACGCTGGACGTACCGCTTGATTCCCATAATTTCCAAATGAGTTAACCGTAAACATGAACAGTTAGACTACTATCTAACCCAAATACTGACAGGACATGGGTGCTTTAAATCCCATTTATACAGGGTCGAAGACGACCCGTACTGTTCTTATTGTGCATCAACTGCAGAAGATGCTGAACATGTGTTGTTTGTCTGTTCGCGATTTGCGTTCGAAAGGGAGGAGCTAAGCACTAATTAGACATCCCACACTTGTGGACAGAAGATCCATTTTAGCGTGCTTATTGTCATTTGCACCACAACTGGCTCTATTGACTGCCCTTCTTTTAGAAAAGGTCACTTTTAAGATTCCCTCTGGAATTCTGCGCCATTCGGAATTCTTTAGAATTGATTTTTCTAGAAATAGGTCTAAAGAAAAGTAACCAAAACTGGTCAAAATATCGCGTATCTATTACTTTGATCCTGGGTGTACAAATGAATCTAGCAAAAAAATTGTCCGACTGTGACGAATACAGCTATGCGACATGTCATAACAAGTTCGAAAGGAATTTTTTTTAGTTTGAGGCAAATTTTTATATGCCAGGAGGGAGTAATTCTCAATCGTCATCGCTTATGATTTGATAAGAAAATTGGAAAATAAATATTATGCGGTTCTGTCGATGAGTAGAAGAAATAGTATACGTACACAGTTGTTATAGAAATAACGGGTGATAAATTTAGAGGTACTGGATTTTAAGTTGAATTAAAACAACGAAACATCAAATTGGTTGCGTAATCTTTATTACTTTTCTGTAAAATCATTCATAACATTTATTTTTTAAAGATAATCCCTCTCAAATGTTGGCCACAATAGCGCCGTAATTCGGCATTCCATAAACAACAATTTTGAATGACTCGCTTCGGATGACTTCGGTCTGTATCTCGTGAATAACTTTAATAATGTTGGCTTCCGAATGCCTCAATCGAAGCTGGTTTCTCCACAAAACATTTAGACTTTACATGCCTACACAAATAAAAGCCCAAAGGTGAGATATCACACGAACTTTGTGGTCAATCCACTGGTCCGAGACGAGAGATGAATTACCCACCGAAACGACGACGCAGTAAATCCATTGTTTCAAGGACTGTATGGCAAGTAGCGCCATCTTGTTGGAACCGCGGATTGGATGTTGTGGAGATCACGGTGTTCAATTTTCGGTATCACGGCATCAAAAAGTATTTTATCATGGCGCGATAGCGTTCCCCATTCACTGTTACATTGGTGCTAGCCAATGATCTGTAAGGGTTGCAGTGATATGTGAAATGTTTGGGCGAGAACATCCTAACAGGTGATTTGTCCTTTGGATTTTGTACAACGGCCATGTAGTTTTTGTTGTAATACATATCGTTAATTGCTTCCATCTTCTTTCGGCTAAAGTATGATAGTGTGAAGCAATGGACGCTTTTATTGTGTTGCGTGGGGTGGAGATTACCTCCACCTCTATGTCTAGTGTCGAACCTTTCCTTGCTAGCTCATCCGCTCTCTCATTACACCGCATGTTCCTATGACCGGGAACCCATATCAGAGTAATTTCAAGCCAATGACTAAGTAATTCCAGCTCCACTCTACACTGTAAGACTAGTTTGGATGAAATGGAGTTGGAGTCTAAGGCCTTGATAGCTGCTTGACTGTCTGAAAAGATAGCTACTCTAGCACCAATTTCCTTGTCGAGTTTTAGTGATTTGCATTCTTCTCTGATCGCTAAAAGTTCCGCCTGGAACACGCTGGCATAGTCTAGAAGTCGAATTGACTGAGGTAAGTTGAGTGGCTCCGAATAGAAGCCAGCTCCCACACAAGAGTTCATCTTAGAACCGTCAGTGTAGATTTCAATATCGTAACTTCCAATCACCTTCCCTTTGCTCCATTCTGGTCTCGGTGGAAAACATAACGTAAAGTCGTTCTTGAAGTTAAGATCGGGGACTGTGTAGTCTGATCTGTTTTTGAGCAGCCAGGGTCCCTGTAGGAGGATCTTACTGTGACCGTACGACCTTGTTGTCCAGTGTTCTATGTCTCTGAGTCTCACCCCGCTGCAAGTAGCGATTGTTTTTATATGTAAGTCTAATGGTAATGGATGAATTAGTACATTGAAGTTGTTTTAAAAAATTTAAAAATCCGAGCTCTTGTGCTCGAAACTGCGTTTAACGAAATGGAGAAGAATATAACTACAAACACCGACGTTATCTCAAACAGTTTTTTAAGTATCAAAATGTGTTTAGGAGAGAAATAATAGAACTTTGAGATATGTTTAAGTCGTTAAAAAGTAACACGTGATTTTACATATAGTCAATTACCGAGTTTTCATTTTCTTATGAATTCACACTCACATTCTTCGTACGAAATTTTTGTTGGTCTGGTTATTTTTTTTTATAATTCAATACTTTCAAATGACTCATCGAAAATTCACTTACACACCTTTTTCCATCCCCAGTTCAAATCCAAATACCACATCGACGTTGACTTTGAGGTGCCCAAAAAGCTCAACTGGTATTATGCACCAATTTTCACCGCTTTCTGGTTGATCATTTATTTGAGTGTAGTCATCACACAAGTTGGGCGCCTGCCCACACCGCTCACACGCAAAGATGAGGCCACATATCCCGATTCGTATATAGCCGAACGCGCCGAAGAGATTCTAATCAACTTAGCGCGTATCGGTCCAAAAGTAGTAGGCAGTGAAGCAAACGAAGTACGGGCCGTAGAGTTTCTAGTCGGCGAAATCAACAAAGTCATAGAACAAATGAGCGATTACTTCGAACTCGAAATCGACGTGCAGGAGGTCTCGGGTGCATACGTGCACTGGACCATGGTGAATATGTATCAGGGCGTACAGAATGTGGTAGCAAAATTGAGCGCCAAAAACAATACGAGCTCCAATTATTTGCTTATCAATGCGCACTTTGACAGCGCTCCCGGTAGTCCGGGTGCTGGAGATGATGGTTCGATGGTGTCCACCATGTTAGAAGTGCTGCGCGTCATCGCAAAATCTAATGGACCTCTGGAGCATCCTATAGTGTTTCTATTTAACGGCGCAGAAGAGAATCCACTGCAAGCATCGCATGGTTTCATTACACAACATAAATGGGCCACGAATTGCAAGTAAGTTGTTAGATTCACAGTAGACCGTTGCACACACACACAAACATATGTCGATAGTTAATAGGTGAATGCAATACTTATTTCGTTTACTTTTTTCTGTAGAGCTTTAATCAATTTGGATGCGGCTGGTGCGGGAGGTCGTGAAATGCTCTTTCAATCGGGTCCAGGTAATCCATGGCTCATGAACTATTATCGCCGAGTGCCACATCCGAGTGCAAACACACTGGCCGAGGAGCTTTTTCAAAATAATTTTATACCATCCGATACAGATTTTCGCATTTTTCGTGATTACGGCGGTGTCCCTGGTAAGCAACAAAGGCAAATTTCAAAAATACTCAAGAATTACAAAGTAAATATTTTTTTTTTTTTTTTTTTAGGTTTGGATATGGCCTACATCACCAATGGCTACGTTTATCACACAGAATACGATCGTTTCAATATCATGCCAAAAGGCTCGCTTCAGAATACTGGCGATAATTTGCTAAGTTTGGCGAGATCCATAGCTAATGCACCAGAGATGGAGAATCCCACGGTTAGTGAGAATATCGCCTATTCAGGGTTCAGGCTTTGTAATTCACTAGCGAGTGAATTTCATTGAAATTTTCTAGCAATCGAATTACAAAGCCTGCCCGTTTAAATTGGCGTATTATGCTCTTAAACTCTTGCTGAAACTCTTTCTCGCTCTTTGACGCCTACTCTTCTTGCACTACTTATATTCATTTCATTTTGTCTTCTTCTTCTCTCTTTAGGATTACGTGTCTGGCAAAGTTATTTTCTACGATTTCATCGGTTGGTTCATCCTCTATTATTCACTGCAAACCAGCATCATCGTTAACAGCGTTGTGTGTGTGGCTGCATTCAGCGCCATAGGCGTCTCGCTTTTCTTCATGTCAGCCCGATCGGGTCTCAGCTGGTTGGCGATCAGTCGTCGGTATGCGCTCGCCTTTGCTGTACAAATACTTTCACTGTCAGTGGGTGCGCTTTTGGTAATGGGTATAGCGTGTTTTTTGGACATTGTGGGATGTTCTATGTCCTGGTTCTCTCGTACCTGGTTAATAAGCGGTCTGTACTTTTGCCCTGTATTTTTCTGCAAGGGTATATTTCCGGCATTATTTTTGGAACGTACAAAGAAGGTGAGTTGGCCAAATAAATATGGCATGCGACGAAAAGTCGCAATTTAATTCATCTCCAAAAAGCTATGCGTGTAAACTAAAATCTTGCAACATTTTCTAGAGTTCCGCTTTAGTGGAGTTGGAGTTATGTCGGCTTCAATCTGCCATTCTCGCTTAATATTACTCAACTACAATATTTTCTCTTTTACAGGACCCCCTAAGCTTGGGCTTTCGCATTCAACTCATCATGCACTCGCATTGTCTTATCCTAATTTTGCTAACAATAATTCTTACAGCGCTGAATGTGCGTTCGGCTTTCATGTGCATGCTGGCTGTGTTCTTTGACATAGTGGCCCTGATCATAAACTTGATTACGAAATGGCATCGCAGAGGTAAGAATAAGCTGACGAAATTATCACTGTTTAATATTGCAATATGGCTAGGCTATTATCTTTCTAGGGTAGGCTAGGTATTCAATGGATGGGTTTCAAAGGTCATGGGAAAGAACGTCTTGAGACCTTTGGTTATTATTATTATTATTATTGGGCCATTATGCACTGCCGATCTCTGATTTGGTTCATTATGCTTGACCGAAACCACAAAATTATAGGTTTCTGATAAATTTGAGTACTTCCTCAGACTTTTAGTTTCATATCACTAATGGATTTGCAATCGCACCACTTAGCTGTGCGAGTCTTCGTATTGCGAGAGCTGCACATTCACAGAGAAAACAGGAACAGAGAAAACAGCAACTATCTACTAATTATATTTCCTTGAAATGATAACGATGAATGCAATGTCCCTTGTGGTATCCGATGAGAGTTCGTAAGCCCATTCTGTCCAGGTTTCAGAACCTATTTGATGCTTTTTTGGAGGAAAGGATAAAACTGTCTGGCCTGCCTCTGTCCACAACTCTTCATTCAGTGTCGTGTGAATTCCTTGTCCTTACAGTATTTCCTAAATTTCTTTATGTGGGTTTCAGTGGTCCCACAAAAGAGTTCTGGTACATACAATTTTTAGAAAGCACCTGTTCGTTGTGATCATAACCTTTATGTTTTCATACCCAGTCCAACAAAACGGCTAAGTTAAGTTTTAGTCTGCGCACATAAGAATGAAATCGGTGTTCCCACAAAGGGATTCTGATCATAACCTTTATGTTTTCATACCCAGTCCAACAAAACGGCTAAGTTAAGTTTGAGTCTGCGCACATAAGAATGAAATCGGTGTTCCCACAAAGGGATTCTGATCATAACCTTTATGTTTTGATAATCAGTCCAACAGAACGGCTAAGTTAAGTTTGAGTCTGCGCACATAAGAATGAAATCGGTGTTCCCACAAAGGGATTCTGATCATAACCTTTATGTTTTCATACCCAGTCCAACAAAACGGCTAAGTTAAGTTTGAGTCTGCGCACATAAGAATGAAATCGGTGTTCCCACAAAAGGATTCTGATCATAACCTTTATGTTTTGATAATCAGTCCAACAGAACGGCTAAGTTAAGTTTTAGTCTGCGCACATAAGAATGAAATCGGTGTTCCCACAAAAGGATTCTGATCATAACCTTTATGTTTTCATACCCAGTCCAACAAAACGGCTAAGTTAAGTTTGAGTCTGCGCACATAAGAACGAAATCGGTGTTCCCACAAAGGGATTCTGATCATAACCTTTATGTTTTCATACCCAGTCCAACAAAACTGCTAAGTTAAGTTTGAGTCTGCGCACTTAAGAATGAAATCGGTGTTCCCACAAAGGGATTCTGATCATAACCTTTATGTTTTCATACCCAACCAACAAAACTGCTAAGTTAAGTTTGAGTCTGCGCACATAAGAATAAAATCGGTGTTCCCACAAAGGGATTCTGATCATAACCTTTATGTTTTGATACCCAGTCCAACAAAACGGCTAAGTTAAGTTTGAGTCTGTGCACATAAGAATGAAATCGGTGTTCCCACAAAGGGATTCTGATCGTAACCTTTATGTTTTGATACCCAGTCCAACAAAACGGCTAAGTTAAATTTGAATCTGTGCGAATAAAAATGAAATCGGTGGCCGCACAAATGGATTCTGGTTCATAAATTTTGAGAATCCAAGCACCTAATTTCGCAAGGCAGTCCACCATTTCGTTACCATCATAACCTTCATGCCCTGATACCCAGTCCAACAGTCCAATAAGAATGAAAGCTGCCGAAATGTAAGTTTTGGCAGTTTAAAGGGGATGTCAAGTGAAGATCTTCATCTTCAAAGGTTGTGGTTAGTCTCCAGAATGGAGACAAAAGTATTTTTGTGTTTATTATTCCACAAATGGACGACCTCCAAGTGGTAAACTGTGCCTTTTTTTAACCATTAAATGTTATAAATTCATACAAAACTACAGGAGGCTCGCCTTTTCCTGTCGATATCAGATATAAAGAGGAGGTTATTGTAGAAGCTCCGTTTCTCTGCAAAGGATGAGGTTAGTCTACAGAAGCGGAAATGGATGAAATTCCATTTTATGGTGGCTGTCTTAATATTGCCCCTCAAACTGTATGGCAAGTAGCGCTGTCTTGTTGGAACTACGGACTGGCTGTTGTGGAGATCACGGACTTCAATTTTCGGTATCACGGCATGAAAACGTCGTTTATCATGACGCGATAGCGTTCGTCATTCACTGCCACATTGGCGGCAGCCTCGTCTTTGAAGAAATACGGGCCGTTGATACCTCCAGGTCATAGGGCGTACGAAATGGTTGTATTCGATGGATGTGATGACTGTTCTTGAATGACTTCGGGTTGCTATTCAGCCCAAATAAGGCAATTTTGCTTAATGACGTAGGCCATAAGGCCAAAAATGGGTATCATCGCTATACAAAATTGTTGACCTGAGCGCGCGAAGAACTCTTTTCACAGAGCGTCGTTTTTCCTCATACAATTTTACGATTTGTAAACGGCGTTTTGCTGAGACGTCTTTCTAGGATAAAATGTCAATGAATACTGAAAAAAATATGTCTAGTTTGACAGTAGTCGCCGCGATCTGCCGAAAAACCCCTTGTACCGCCAATCTGATCACCCTTTAGTAGAGGTAGGGATTGATTGGAGTGAAAAAATGCGAAATTATTTGAGTACATTCAGCAGTATTCGGCAAAGTAGCAAAGCAATTAATTTCTGAAGCGGAAGTTCTCTTTTATGAATTTAATTTCTAGGCGTAAATTACAGCAATATTTATATGGGCTTATTTATTATAATAAATTTTTTTCAAGTACATTTAGCCCATAGGTGCTCAATGTCTTTGACAACCCCTAGTAAAATTTTCCAAGGAATCTTTTTGTAGAACATATTAACCCTTTAATATCCAGTTTAAGAGGACTTTTGAACAATTTTTGAAAAAATGGGTTAAATAGTCACCATAGCGGTGAGATTCAACGGGATAAAATGTTTTACAAAAAATGTATATTATCATTGAATTTTACTAAACATCTTCTAAGACGAAATTTAAGAAAACTTAATATTTGTACTGGATTTACCATATTATTTAATATGGCATTTGATCAATATTGCGAAACTTTTTACTATTCTACATGAGTACTTTCATTTGCAATTGGTTTGGTTTGGGCCCAAAAATTGCTGCCGCACTGTTTATTTCAAAGATTTGAAACTATAATGTTTTAAAATTTTAAATTCCTTGCAAAATAAAATTGAGGATAAAGTGAAAAACTGCGTATGCCCCGTTGCTGTCAAGACACATTCATTAAAGGTGGTAGCACTAGACCAACAACAATATTTTCTTCGTTTGATTGTCAAAGCAAAGTATTGGAAAATTAGAAAACAAAAAATGAATTCGCCTTGTTTCATTCTGGGCTGACAGCCACATGGACAAGGCGAAAGAGAAAAAAACAAATCAGCTGATTTGCTTATATCAGCTTTAATAGATTCGCCTGGGTTGCTGTATAAAATCTATAGCGTACCTGTGGTCAAAAAGTAAGGTGAATTTGGTTGTAAAATGAAAAATCTTTATTTATTCTTGTAAATCAATTTCATCCCCTTCAAAATAATCCCCTCTCGATAAAATACACTTATGCCAACAATTTTTCCAATCCCCGAAACATGCCAAATAGTCCATTTCCGATATAGCCATCAGCACCTTCTTCGATTCAGCTTTTATCTCCTTAATCGACTCGAAACGCGTTCCCCGGAGTGGTCTCTTGAGTTTTGGGAATAGCCAGAAGTCACACGGAGCCAAATCAGGCGAATACGGTGGTTGCGGGACGATATGCGTGGAATTTTTGGCGAAATGGTCACCAAGAACGAGTGCAGTGTGAGACGGTGCATTATCGTGATGCAAAAACCAAGAGTTGTTGGCCCATAATTCTGGTCTTTTTAGACGAATTGCTTCACGTAAACGACGCATAACGCTCAAATAATATTCCTTATTAACAGTTTGGCCAGGCGGAAGGAATGCATAGAGCACCACACCACGAAAATCGAGAAAAACTGTCATCATGGCCTTTATTTTTGAACGACTTTGACGTGCTCTTTTCGGTCTGGCCTCGCCTTTAGCACCATATTCGCTTGATTTTTCGGTTGTTTCAGGGTCGTAAGCATAAATCCAAGTCTCATCTCCCGTAATGATGCATTTGAGCTTGTCCTGATGGTCTGAAAGCATTGTTTCACACACATCAACGCGACGACTTTTTTCCAAGAAATTGAGAGTTTTCGGTACCAAACGAGATGTGACTTTTCGCAGGCCCAAATGGTCTTTCAAAATGGTTTTCACAGATCCTTCTGATATTCCGATCATATCAGTAAGGTCTTTAACAGTCAACCGACGATTTTTGAGCACTAACTCCTCCACTTTATTGACGTGTTGATCATCTGTTGACGCTGATGGTCGTCCGGAGCGCTCCAAGTCATCAACACGTTCTCGACCCTCTTTGAAGTATTTGTACCACTTATAAACATTTTTCTGCGACATGGTCGAATCACCAAATGCCGCAAACAAAATTTGATGGCACTTCTCTGCTCAATCAAATCAGACATTGTAAAAATCGAAAAATGCACTCTTGGTCGTTTGGTAAACACAAGCGTGAATATATTATTGATAATTATATTACATTGACATGAAAGTTGGCCCAGAGGTTATTAACAGAGCTGCCAACTCATGAAAAAAATAACTAGAGCGAAATTTTAATCCCGCGAAGTTTGACAAATAAATTCACCTTACTTTTTGCCCACAGTAGTACATACATACATGATTAATCCAAAATTTCTTTAACTTATACATTAAATTTTTGTATCTTCCAACTTCTCTTAGCCTATTGGTTCGCAATCGCTGTTATAATTTGCCAAATATTGCCTTTCATATACTTTACTTACATCGCGCATGAGCTTTACACGGCCATGATACCGATGATGGGTCGCTCGGGGTCTAATTCCTATCCGGACGTGGAAATTGGTGCCTTAGCAATCTTCTTTTCATTTATGTTTGCAGGCTTTCTAGTAAGTTGCATTTCTTGTTCCCTACAAAAATTTTCATAAAATTAAATTATTTCATTTACTCAAACCCGCATTTAGATGCCGCTCTACATGTTCTTCCGTAAGACGCGTACAATCATATTTTGCTTTTTGGCCGTCACGATTCTCTTCATCATATTGGCTGTGACGCCAGCTGGTTTCCCCTACACCGCCAAAGTGGCCACTCAACGTTATGCGCTTCTGGTGAGTTGAATTTCAGTTGTTCACTTAACTCCTTATTTAATTATATAAAATCACCTATGTTCCAGCATACAAACCGGGTGCTCTATAATGCCGATGGCACTACGCGTGTCAATGATTCGGGAATTTATTTGTACCCACAGGATCGCCGCATTCACGAAGTAGATGGTAAGTATGCACTTAGCTGGCAAAGAAACTGGAAAAAAATATAAAATTATGAAAACATCTGCAGAGCTCATCAAAAGCATCGGCGTCAAGTCCCAAGTGAGCGATATTTGCAATGACGAACTCTTCTGCGGCATGCCATTTTACAATCATCGTTGGCAAAAAGCCAGGTTGGTCGTCGAACTCTCCTGGGTATAAAAAATGTAATGTAGTATTTATTTATATTTATTCATTGCAGAGAAACTAGCTACTGGATACCAATCGATGAAAAGGCGAATTTACCAAGCGAAAAGCCAGTACTAACTTTGATATCCAAAAGTGATTTGGAAACGTCGAACACACAGCGTTACAACTTTACGCTAACCGGTCCAGATCATATGGGAATTTTTATTGGGCCAAAAGCGTCTGCCACAATTGTGAATTGGTCTCTCAACGATACAATGTTGAGAGATAATTGGGAGCCACCGTTCTTTATTTACTACTCATACGGCAAAGATAGTAGCGCTTTGGACTTCTTCATTGATTTGGAGGTTATTTGAGTTTTTTGGTTTTTTTTTAATGCGTTTACTTAACTGATCAATTAAGTCGATTTTTTTTTTTTTTTGGCGGTGAGGTTGGGTTAAAACTGCCTTCGCACCATATAGTAACCGTCGCTAGTACGTGTGTGGTAATTGAACTAAAAATATCCCTCCTCTTCTCTTGGATTTTTCCCTCCACCCCGGGACTGCTTACGCATTGCTTCGAGGTAGAGGGCCAAGACGGCGTCCTAAGAAGGGCACTTACTTACTCACCCTGCGTTCAGGATCGCCTGTTTTGAGAAACTTACGCTCAATGCTCCTCAGCATAAGTTTCCATTTCACGCTTCTTTTTTCGCATTCCATTTTTCTTCGTCTATCATCATTTTCTCGATTATTTCTTCAGGTGTAAATACACCAATAGCTCGTTGCAGAGCTATTCTCTCTATGTTCCACCTATCGCATTTAAAGAAAGTGTGGTCCGTATTATCATACTCTTCTTCTTCTTAATTGGCGTGATAACCGTTTACACGATTTTGGCCGAGTTTAACAAAGCGCGGCAGATGCTTCTTTCTCGTGCTAACCGGCGCCAATTGGACACACCAAGTGAAGCCAAGTCCTTCTCCACCTGATCTTTCCGACTCAGAGGAGGCCTTCTTCTTCCTCTGCTACCACCAGCTGATATCGCATGAAATACTTTCAGAGCCGGAGCGTTTGTATCCATTCGGACGACATGACCCAGCCAGCGTGACCGTTGGATCTTTATTCGCTGCTCTATGTCTATGTCGTCGTAAAGTTCATACAGCTCATCGTCCCATCGCCTGCGATATTCGCCGTTGCCAATGTTCAAACATACAAAAATCGTGCGCAGAATCTTTCTCTCAAATACTTTAAGCGTCGCTTCATTGGATCGACGACACACTTCTGCGCCATACGTTAGGACGGGCATGATGAGAGCCTTGTAGAGTGTTATTTTGGTTCGTCGAGAGAGGACTTTACTGCTCAATTGCCTACTTAGTCCAAAGTAGTCATCATACTTTTCATTTTTCCCATTCGCCACAAATACTTGTGAAAGGACTCATGTCTGGACAAAAACTGTGTGGATAATAGTTAACCTCACCGTGCTTTCTTTCTATCCACTTTTTTAGATCGGGTATTAGTCTCGCTATCCATCTACCGTACCGTTCAGAGTTCCATCTTGCCTGCCAAAGTGTGAGCGTTTGAATTCTAATATCGTAGAAGCGTGATACTGGGATTCCTGAGATTTTTGCCTCCCATAGCCGTTTGCATTCTTGTATTAGAATATCTATAGGGATGGTTCCGCTGATAACCAACACCGCTGCTTCAGATACTCTTCTGTATGACGAAGCCACTCTGAGAGCGCAGGTGCGTTCCACAGATGGCAGAGTTTTTCGCCGGCATAGCACCCTTAGGGAATCTCCCCATATTTCGCATCCGCATAAAAGAATCGAGTTTGTCGTGTCCTCCAAGGTTTGCAATGAGCTTAGGTTAGGTTAGGTTAAATGGCTGCCCTAGCTAAAGGGCTCACTTGGACAAATGTTAAGAAATTCGTCCGTTGTGGTGGAAAAAGTGGGAGCCCAGATTTCTAAGTCTTTGCCAGACGAGAGCAGGGCAGCTGAGAAGAAGGTGTTGAGATGATTCCACCTCGTCCTCCAGACAGTTTCTGCAGAACGGACTTGAGGTAATCCCAAGTCTTACGGCGTGAACACCTAACGGACAATGTCCGGTAAGGATGCCCACCAAATGAGCTTACTTTGGCAGCTCTTGTGGCTGCATGATTTATGAGCACCCAGTAAGTTAGCCTTGTGTCTAATTGCACTCCTAGGTATTTGACCACTCTTTTTGTCGATAAAGTGGCATCGAGTACTTGTATATCTACTTCTAATGGGATAGGTCTGTTGGTAGGAGGATTAGCTCTGTTTTCTTTGTGGCCACCTTTAATCCATGGTCCTCTAGCCATGATTTACCTTCCTTTTGGCTTCGACAGAGTCGATAAAATATTAGTTTCGGGAAAAGGAATCCCTTGTTTTCTCGGTAGAAATTATTTTAACTCTAAAGTCACCTTTAATTATTTTCGTTTACTCAGCCGCCTGAAAACTTTGTACACAAATTGTACAGATAAATTCTGGCAAGGCTGAAGTAAAATTTCATTATTTTTTTTAAATATATATATTTACATATATATATTTTTTTTAAGCTAATAAAGCCAATGAGCAAAACAAATCGCTTTTCTCGCTTTAACCGTAACCTCAATTTTTGAAGAACACACCAACAAACCGGTAAATTTATCGGTTCGAGAGTATAACAAGGTGTTTATCCGCCTGATAAAGTACGCTTTAATGTTATAAGGTGAAATTAGTTGAGTAAACGCTCTTAAATTTATCATTTTATTTATAATTTTTTTTTAATTTAAATTGACCTTTAATTTTCTTTACATATCAGATTACCGCCGACAACTCGAGCACACAAAATTTGGAAATCGGCATAGCCGGCCATTGGGTACATCAAACGCAAACACGCACCGACAAATATGAGAAATTCATTCAAAGCTTTCCGGATTATACCTTCGTGTCCGACTGGGTCGCCACCTATGAAAGTTGGCTATTTTAAAAATGTGGAAACCCCGAAATTAACCAGCGTCAGCGTATGATAATTCGAAAACATTTATGTTACAAATGGCATAACATATTAATGTTAAGTGAATTTTCGAAATTTCTTACTTTTTTAAGAAATTCTCCAGATTACTATTAATGCGGAGTAGTAGGCACTATTGTTTAATTAAGGCACCAAATGGCATTTGTAAAGATACTCGTAGTTTATTTATAATATTTAGCAAGATTTTAAGAAGCCGAAGAATAAACGATATTGAGACTGTTAATATGAAAATATGTTTTTTTTTTTTTAATTTACGGTAATATTAGATGCTTTTGATTCAGCAAGTTGTGAATAAAATAAAAGAGTTCCATTAAATCCCACGTTGCTTTGTCAGCACTGCATTTTTCTCGTTAAGGCGAACTTTTATGTAGTAGCTATACTTTCAATGCTTTTTACGACGACATAGACATAGCGCAGCGAATAAAAATCCATGGCTCCGCTGCTTAGTGCATGTCATCGAATTGGATACAAACGCTCCGGTTCTGAAAGTATTCGATGCAGTTCCAGCTGGTGGTTGCAAAGGAAGAGGAAGGCCTTCTCTGGTTCGAAAGATAAGATGGAGATAGACTTGACTTGACTTGGTGTGAAAAAAACGACTAGCGCACTTTGTTAGGGTCGGTCAAAATCCCGTAAGCAGTTGACGCGAAAATTAAGAAGAAGAAGAATGCTTCTTATATCTTAACGTATGCAAAACGGTTTGGTCAAAAGGCAAACGTCCTGCTCCTCACCACATGCCGCTCAAACTGTTATAATAACTGTCAATAATAAAAATAAAACCTAAAACCGGAACTGATTTGTATATTACTTTGGGAGGACCCAGAACGGCATCAATAAAGGACCAATTCTATTCACCCACGTCTGGGTCCACCGCATTTGTAGCCAGTTTTCAGGCTATAGGCTCATCTTCTTGTGTCTCTATATGTGCGGCTTCGCTTTGTTGCACTGTGTCGAGTTCTATCTTTTTTTGCCGTAGTACGTTCTCGATGTATTTCTTTAGCGCGTTCCAGCTGTCCTCGCGTTCCATCATTTTGCTAGGCGCGATGTCGCCAATCTGCTCCCTCAGAGCATTTCTTTCCGTAGGCCATCTGTCGCAACTAAAAACCATGTGTTCAGCGGGCCATGATGATCGACGGGTCTCTCCACGCTGATCACGAAAGTTGCTGCACCTGAAATAGTACGGTAGGCTGAGGCAACTCTGAGAGCCTCTGTTTGTTGCACAGCCTCTACTGCTTCGCGTTTGGCTTTGTAGCTTAGCGCAACTCCCCATACTTCGTTACCGTACAGGAGAATTGAGTTTGGGGCCGCCGTGATTAGCCTTCTTTTGCTCTGTGTTGGCGCAACGTTGTTTGCCATTAATCTGCTTAGCATTCCCGTGACTTTTGTTGATTTGGTAGCCGCATGGCGTATCTGAGCCCTGCAGTCAAGTTGAATACCTAAGTATTTCACTACTTTTTGCGTCACTAAGGACGTGTCGCCTATTTGCATGCTGACCTCGAGAGGAATGTGACCTCGTGTCATAAGGATGACTTCGGTTTGGCGAGTTCCAGGTCGTGGTCCTCAAGCCATATTTGCGTCCTCATCTTGGTTCAGCTTCCTTCTGGCGTCCTCAGTGTCTCGAACTTGTATGACCGCCGCTATATCCCACTAGATATGTGTCTTCTGGCATTTCCATGCTCAATATCTCATCGAAGCTCAGATTCCAGAAATCGGGGCCGAGAATAGACCCTTGATCTGCGCCAGACGTTATCCCTTTTGTTTTCTGGGTATCTGGTGTGTCGTACAACAGTTCGCGCTCACTCATGTAGCTCTGGAGAATCCTTAACAGGTATGCAGGTATCAAGGTATCAAGTGTCAACTATTGATTTATGTACGACGCCATTCGCAAAACTTATAGATCTTCCGACGGGGCGGTTAATTTTGCGCCACTTTGTACTTGGAAGCACTGGCCTATGCAAACGCTTTAGAGCTACATTATTGATGCTGTCACATACACATTTTTTGCATGGTGATCAGCGCAATTCTCTAGCGAGCAGCGAAGTAGTGAGGTGGAAATGAGCTGCATCGGAGAAAATGAAATCGTTACTTTTTTCAAGCGAACGATTATTTGATAACAAAATTGGGGAACAACATCAAGACGCACACCACAAATAGGAGAAGGAACTCCGACAAACACCCAAACAGGGTGTAGGTTAGGTTAGGTTTTTGTGGCAGTCGGCTTAGAGTAGCCGTGGAGGTCCTTTGTGGTACCACTGCGTAACAGGGGAATCTTACGGTTTATTTTTCATAGAGCCAGTTAGACTCTCTTATGAATCGTAGGATAGGTTTGTCCCAACACCGGTTAGTTCCGAAAGAGAGTAAAAATGGTATTTCCCTTACAACTTTGCTCTACTCCTAGCTAAGGCGGACAATTACAGAGGAAGTGTTCTACTGTTTCTTCCTCTTCCTCGACTGTACAGCTTCTGCAGTATTCTTGCGAAAATACCCGCAGCCTAGAATTGTGCCTACCTAAAAGTCAATTATCGGTGGCACAAACCACGTCCTTCGAAATGTTCTCTCTTGAGAGATTAATCAATTGATCTAATCTTTTCTTATCTATTTGCGGCCAATTAGCCTGGTTGTAGCACAAGTATTTCCTTCTCTCCATGACCTATTGGCTTCTTGGAGAATATCTTTTTTTTATTCCTAATTTGCAGATTGCCATAGAAATCCTAATATTGTATCTTTATTAAAGCAGATTAATATCCTTTCTGGCGAGCTCATCAGTCTTGCAATTTTCTTCCATATCTCTATATCCCGGAACCCATATAAGGTTGACCTTGAATATGGTGCTCATATCATTTAGAGCTGCCAGGCATTCCTGTGCAACCTTTGATCTTAGAGTAACTGCCTTCACTGATTTGATGGCCGCCTGGCTGTCCGAGAATGTATTTATAGTAGTTTTACCTCCTTTATAGCTAAGACTTCTACCTGGTAGACGCTACAGTAGTCCGGAAGTCGAACAGATAATTTTAATTCTAATTCTTTTGGAAAATACTCCGCAGCGTACTTTATTTTCTTGCTTGGATAGGTGGGTGAAATGGTTAAAGTGCCGGTCTGGTACTCCTCAACAATCACTAAAGCGCCTTTTTGATACCATTATGAGACTTCGAACAAGCAGATATCTACAACCAGTCAGAGCTGTTGATATAATGGAGAAGATTGATGAGATTTGGGTTGTCGCACTGCCCCAGGCTGTCGAAGAAAGGAGCGTCCAGTGACCTTAGTCGTCTAGCTGCCAAACCCGGACATTTACAGAGAAAATGCTCTACAGTCTCCTTCTCTGAAAGGTCCCCACAGTTTCTGCAATGGAGGTTAAATGGTAACCCTAGCTTTTCTGCGTATATGCCGATCGTCTAGTGACCTTTAAACACAGCTACGAGTTTGGTAATTGAATGGCGAGGAGTCCAAAAGACTTTCTGAGTTCTTCGTATATCGGACAAAGAGTTTTTGAAATAGCAAATGGAGCTCCATCTTTTCTGCGCTTTCCTGAGAAATAATTTGTGCAGTTCCCCTTTATTAACTGTCAGGGGAATGCCGATGACTGGATAGGTGGTCTCTGAGACCAATTCAGATCCCTTTCTGGCAAGCTCATCAGAAATTTCGTTTCCTTCTTTGTTCTTATGCCCTGGAACCCAGATTAGAGGAATGCTACCTTCACACCCAAGAGATTTTATCTCCTCCTTGCAGGAGCTTACTAGTTTCCTTCTGCACCATGGCGTCGTTAGTACCTTGATCGCGGCTTGACTATCGGAGAAAATGTTAATATCTCCTTCGTTCCTGCGTTCCCTAAGCACTTTGCATGCTTCCAGGACCACAAAGACTTCTACCTGAAAAACACTAGCAGTATTCGGCAGTTAAAAGGGGAAAGATAAATTGACTGATTTAGAGAAATCCCCTGCTCCGACTCCTGATTCCATCTGGGAACCGTCAGTGAAGACAGAGGTGCAAGCTTCGGTGTAGATTTTCCTCTCGCTCCAATCCTGCCTATTTGGAAAGATTGCCCTAGCACGTGCCTCAAACTCTAGTTTGCGGATAGAGAGACCTGTTCGAAGTTCAGAGGAATACGGTGGTAACTGCCCGAAAATGCTACCATACCCCTTGAGAGGTTTCCTCCAGAGGCCAACCTGCTTTAACCTGGTTGCACTTTGAGTTGCGATGGAAATGACGGAAAAGTCGATGGGAAGTAAGTGCAAAAGGACACTCAGTAGCTTGGATCCATCCGTATAGAAATTTATTTCCCATCTTCTCCACGGCCTTAGACTTTGCCACCATCTTCATGACGAGTGTAATCGCCAATTATATATAAACAAATAAACTTTTTGCACATGACTGTTCTGAAATGATTAATTGCACTTGACCACTATCGTACATACCTGTCAAAATCTGATAATACCTTTGTTCCACAGGCACTATCAATATAAATATTGTGACAAGTAACTCATGATATGAAAGGCGTCTCGTGATCCCAAGAGTTTACCACTTCAAATTTTATTTACAATCATATAAATAGCCAATACGTATTAAAATATTTTCATTCATAAATTCTGCAATTGGTCGCGAGTGTTGCGCTGGATGAGTTGAATTTGAATCAAATTTTAGTCCGCTTTTCAGTCCGCGCATTAGCGGATGTATTTTGTTTAAATTATATAGATAGACATCCTAAAAAAACGTTTATACTACTTAATCCGGGAGTAGAAATTAAAGCAGCATATAAAAATAAGAACGTAGAAAACAGTTTCACCGAAATTTTTGTACCTTTCAAGTCTCAGTATTCAAAATTTCAGCTGTACGCCGCGTTTCTTTGGCTGACAGCTGAAATGGCTAAAATGGGTGTACGTTAACGAATGATTACTTAATTTGTGTTGTAATTTAGAAGATCAGTAAATTAGTGATGAACTTAAAAGTGACTGAATTTATAAGATTTTGTTTATTGTGCAGCGATCGCTATAGCCGAATGGTTTGGTGCGTGACTTCCACGGTCATGAAACATCAAATGATAGAAACGGGCTACGTTCGGTAGACAAGCCTCCGAGTGTATTTCTGCCATGAAAATGCTCTTCGTTAAATCCGGCCCCCATTTGTGGAAAACATCAAGACGCACGCCACAAATGGAAGGAGGAGCTCGGCCAAACAACCAGCATATATAAACAGAGTTTTAAGTCGAAGCGCATGATCGGTTGGATAAGTGATTTTGAACTCATTAATAGTTGTGAAGTTTATTTTCTTTTGTCGAATACATCCCTGTCTATAATTTTTATTATATTGACAGTTGTTCGTTGTTTGCCTACAAAAGTTTGAATTCGCTCAAAGTGGATAAAGTTATTATTTATATTAGTGGTTATTTCAAGGCGCATTCATTAAAGGTGGTGGTACTAGACCAGCAACAATGTTTTGTATATTTGATTATCACGGCAAAGTATTGGAAAAGTATAAAACAAATAATGAATTTGCCTTGTTTCATTCTGGGCTGACAGCCACATGGACACGGCGAAAGAAAAAAACAACTCCGCTGATTTACCAACACCACCTTTAATAGATTCGCCTTGGACTACTTTGACTCCGAATATATTCCGAGTTTAGACTGATTTATTAGAGTCAGAGATTGGGACGAAAAATGAGATTACCTTCGCCGCGATATAAATATATATGAGGCATACACGAGAATTAAGAAGAGAGTATCTGACGATGTCGAATAGCTAGCGATAGTAAACAAACTTGAATATTTAGATTATGTTAATGTAAACAAGAAATGAAAAGAAAACAAAAAACATTTTTTTCAAACGCACTGAGAGCCCACAACGAATTGCCTCTACTCCAATAACGTGACTTCTTCTTCTAGAATATTTGAACAAATGTTAGATATGGGCGGCTCAATAAAAAAGAACAAATACTAAAATTTTTTGAGAAAGCTGGGCTCATAGCAATACTCTGAATCCATGAAGAGAGCGTAGTAGATCTTTCAGGTTGCAGTGCTAAATTCTAAAATAATAATCGTAATAGAGTCAATCGAACCAAAGGCAGAGGATTGTTAGGAGCGACGATTTAAGTGGGCATAAGAAAAGGCGATTCGTACCACTCTGGACTTCTTCACATACTGGACCGACATATTTGGTATGTCGGAGACTATACACGTGCACGAGCGCTGCGTCTGGGATGTGTGTTCTCCGTTAACGGAGATTGCACCTTGCACCAAGATGGAATCGGGAGTCGGAGCAGGAGTTTTCTCTAAATCAGCCAATTTATCATCTCCTTTAAACTGCCGAATACTGCTAGTGTTTTTCAGGCGAAATGCAAAATGCTTAGGGAACGCGAGAGCGAGGAAGATATTAACATTTTCTCCGATAGTCAAGCCGCGATCAAGGTACTAACGACGCCATGGTGCAGAATGAAACTAGTACACTCCTGTAAGGAGGAAATCCAATCTCTTGGTTGCAAGAAACATTTCTCTGATCTGGGTTCCAGGACATAGGAACATAGAGGAAAATGAAATTGCTGATGAGCTTGCCAGAAAGGGTACTAAATTGGCCTCAGAGACCTCCTACCCTGACTGTTATTAAAGGGGGATTGCACAAATTATTTCTCAGGAAAGCGCAGAAAAGATGAAACTCCATTTCTTCATGTGCTTTTTCAAAAACCCTTTGGCCGCAGTACAATATACGGAGGTCTCAGAAAATACTGGGGACTGCACGCCATTCAATTTACAAACTCGTAGTTGTGTTTACTGATCACTGGACGATCGGCACACACACGAAAATGCTAGGGTTACCGTTTAACCGTCTTTGCAGAAGCTGTGGGGACCTTTCAGAGAAGGACACTGTTGTGCACTTTCTCTGTAAATGGTCGGGTTTGGCAGTTAGACGATTAAGGTCACTGGGTGCTCCTTTTTTCGAGAGCCTGGGGCAGTGCGCCAACCTAAATCTCATCAATCTTCTACAATATATCAACAGCTCTGGCTGGTTGTAGATATCTTCCTGTTGGAGGTCTCATAATGGTATCAAAGCGGCGCTTTAGCGCTACTCGGGGAGTGCCAGAGTGGTGATTCAACTATTTCACCTACCTACCTACCCTACATTTGGTATTCGAGTATTATTGACATGAATGCCTAACTCCAGCTTAACCGCCTTCATTCAAGTTCTAAATAAGGTGGCCGTTGTTTTCGTAAAGTAGGATTTTAGTCCCGACGACTGAAGAAGCGAGAAAGGTCAAGACACGGTCGAAGGGCATCAGCATTGCGGTTCCACTTACTGGTTCCATGGACGTACTTCGAGGGAGTTTCTAAGGTTAACAACGCTTCAGCGCTCGACTTTTGTGGACGGTAAGGGCATTGCTCACGACGTTACTCGACATTACTTCGAGTATTTTTTGCGGCAGCTGTGTAAAAGATGAGGTCGAATCATCTCAGCGATTCTGCTCTTGCGGGACTAGGATTTAGGCATTTTAGTTTTCACTTGTTTGCTATAACTGCAGATAGAGTAGGCCTAGATATTAGCCCCCTGATAAGTTTCACCAGCAGCATGAAGCGATAAACACAACTGAATTTGGATACTCTTTCCCCCCTTCCCTCTGCAATGGTATCACAACGGACGACTTATGATGACTCGCTCTATGTGTTGATGACCTATTTCTGCAGCTCGTCCCATAATTATATACCCTATAGATTTTTCCTTTGGCTACGTTTTGCGGTGAAGTGCCCTACTTAATAAATTCTTAAAGCTTTTCATGGAATTTTACAGAAAAGTTTAACGTAATTTTTTTTTTTTTTTTGCTTCCTTCAATTCAATTAATAAAGCTCGAGCAACCCAAAAAACTTGGCTGGTACTACGCGCCCTTCTTCACAGCATTTTGGATACTCCTTGGTTTGGCAATAGTACTCACACAATTAAACCATTTACCCACACCACTCACGCACAGAGATGAAACAGCACATCCCGATTCCTTTATTGCTGAACGCGCAGAAGAGATACTTATCAATTTAACCAGCCTCGGTCCGAGAGTAGTGGGTAGCAACGCAAACGAAGTAAAAACGATCGAGTTGTTGTTGAACGAGATCGGAAAAGTACAAAATCAGATGAGCGATTATTTTGATATTGAAGTGGATACGCAAGTTGTCTCAGGTCAATCCTCCCGCTTTCATTTATACCAAGGAGTGCAAAATGTGCTCGTTAAACTGAGTGCCAAAAACAATACGAGCCCCAATTATTTGCTTATCAATGCACACTTTGACAGCGTTCCCGGTAGTCCGGGTGCTGCAGATGATGGTTCGATGGTGTCCACAGTGCTGGAAGTGCTACGCGTTATCGCAAAATCGAATGGACCTCTCGAGCATCCTATAGTGTTTCTATTCAATGGCGCAGAAGAAGAAGGTTTGGATGGAGCGCACGGATTTGTCACACAACATAAATGGGCTAAAAATTGCAAGTAAATTTCGTTAGTTTTCATGCATTTATTAATATTAAAAATAACAAGGTAACTTTCGTAAAGAGTGGTAATCAATTTGGATGCTGCTGGTTCGGGTGGACGGGAGCTTCTTTTCCGGTCCAGTGCAAGTAATTCATGGCTAATAAACTATTATCGCAAAGTGCCACATCCGTTCGCCACAACATTGGCCGAAGATATTTATCAAACGAATTTTATATCTTCTGGGACAGATTTTAGAATTTTTCGCGATTACGCCGGTATGCTGGGTAGGTTAGAAGACTATTACTTTTTTTGCCCTTATACAGATTTTAAGATTTTCTCTATTCGCACAGGTCTTGACTTGGCATATATTCACAATGGGTACGTTTATCACACGGAATACGACAGCATGAAAGTTTTGCCCATTGGTTCACTTCAAAATACTGGCGATAATGTCCTAAGTCTAGCCAAATCTGTGGGCAATGCACCGGAAATGTGGAATCTAACGGTAGGTAAGCGTGTTAACCAAATACGTGTAAGACCCAAAAGGTCGAGAGCTTTATTGCTTCAACTGAAAAATGAATGTCACGACTTGTTAATGGTATGGCAATGGTTGTACGGGATAGGCTTAGGTCTTTATACACTGCGACCAGATTGATCTATTGTGCGCTCCTAAATACTTAATTATAATTATTTCGTATGCCGAATCGAACCAGCTCCTTAGGAGGGAGCAATTGTAAGTCTTCCCCCTCTAATGGGTACGAGCCCAAGATTCTGTGTCTCCTGTGGCCTAATATCTCACCGTTGGTGATTAAGTGTTCCATAAACTCCTCTCCAACACGACCTGAGTTTGGCATTAAAATATTCGCGGGAACAAGAAATTTAGCCCATCCAATCAGCTAGCGAATGAGTCAAATGCAAAACTTCTTTTTCTCGATTGGGGTGCTAGCCGCTGAAGCGATTATGGTCGAGTTTAAGGCCGGCGGGCCAATTAAAAGGTTAAAAAATTCGATTTTTTTCTTCCTGAAATCAATAGCTTAGATATTCAAGAACATGAGACACAAATTTTCAGAGTTAAATTCCAAGTATTTGCAGAGCTACAGAGCCAAGCGTAGTGCGGCGTCGAGCAACCGTGCGCTTATTGTTGTAGTGCTCCGCCCATTGACCGTTTACTTTGAAGCGCGTTTTCTCGGCTTTTCATTTTCACGATTTTACCTAATTTATGTACACGATTGCAAAAAAACTAAACGAGCTATCCATTTCATTCAAAATGCGTTATCTTCAGTATTGTTTTCTCTTCTATGTGAACTAAAAAAAACATCCAAAAACGTTTTTTAAGCGACTTTTTTACCCAGTTGAAGAGTTTTTTTTCCTTGAAAAACCACTTTTTTTTTCTACCTTCCCCAAAAATTCGAATTTTACGTGTTTCTCCCAATTTTCTTAGTTCACATCGAAGATAATTACATCAAAATTAATAATATTTTTTTTTTTTGTTTTCAGATGAAAATTGCAAGTTGTATCTTGTACAGAAGTTGGATACTTCAGTGGCAAGGCGCTCTGGGAATCTATTGATAACTCGGCTGACAATATATATGTTGTTGGCTAATTGTTTTTTTTCTCATCCTACAACGCTTCGCGAAAACTACTGAATTTAGGACATCTAATTGGCCCGCCGGCCTTAAGAAAGCGTGCCAGTAGTTTTTTTTTCTAGTCAAGTCCTTCTCCACCTAATCTTCCTGATCCTCCTTTAGCCTTCAACAACAAACAGTAATTTTGCTTCAAACAATTTGAAATATACATCCATTTAAGACAAAACAAAAAAAAGTTCTCGGGAATAAATTTTTTGTTCCAGGCATAGATTTATTATTAATTTTATTTTGTACTTAAAATTAAAAAATGTTTTTTTTTGTTCTAAGTAGCAATAAATTTATTTTTTATTTATTTCTTTATTATTTTTTTAATTTTTTTTTTGCACTTAAAATTAAAATAAAAATTTTTATATTTTATTTTTTATTACTTTTTAAGTAGCCATAGATTTATTTTTTTTTTTACTTTTTTTTTTTGTACTTAAAATTAAAAAAAAAATTTCATCTTTTAATTTTTATTATTTTTTAATTCATTCATTTAAGAAGAAGAGAACGCCAATACAATATTTTGGTTCTAAGTAGACATAGATTCATTTTTTATTTATATATTTTTATATGTGTTTTTTTTTGTACTTAAAATTAAAAAAAAGCATTTGGTCTAAGTAGCCATTGATTTACTTTTTATTTATTTTTTTTTTAATATTATTTTAATTTTTTTTTTGTACTTAAAATTAAAAACACATTTTTTTATCTTTAGTTTTTAATTCATTCATTTAAAAAGAGAACGCCATTACAATTTTATTGTTCTATTTTTTTGTTCTATCTATGGCTAGATTTATTTTCTATTTATTTATTGTTTTTTTTCGTACTTAAAATTTAAAAAAATATTGTTCCAAGTAGCCATAGATTTATTTTTTTATTATTATTTTTAATTTTTTTCACTTAAAATTTATGTCTTTTGTCTTTTTATTTTTATTATTTTTTCATTCATTGAAAACGGACATTTAAGAAAAGAACGCCAATATAATTTGTTGATCTAAGTAGAAATAGATTTATTTTTAATTTTTTTTTTTTTGTACTTAAATTAAAAAAAAAATTTTGTTCTAAGTAGCCCAGAGATTTATTTTTTTAATATTATTTTTAATTTTTTCTTTTGTACTTAAAATTAAAAAAAAATTTTCATCATTTCATTTTTATTATTTTTTATGCATTCATTTAAGAAGATAACGCGAATAAAATTTTTTTGGTCTAACTAGCCGAGGATTTTTTCCTTTTTCTATTATATATTTTTTTTTGTACTTAAAATTAAAAAAAAAATAATATCGTTATATTTTTATTATTTTTATGTTTTTAATCTTCTTATTTTTAATTTACTACTTTTTTATACGCCTATAGAAATCAACAATCCTATCACATTAACTTCTCCAATTCGTAGGCAGCGGACAACAAAACGGATCATTTAATATTCTACGATTTTCTCGGCTGGTTTATGCTTTCCTATACCCTAAGCACCAGTATTATCATCAATTATGTCGTATGTTCGGCCACTTTAATAGCAATTACTCTGTCGCTCTTTATGATGTCAAAGGCAACAAATCTAGGCTGGCTCGCCATTACATCTCAATACGCTCTCGCCCTGCTGCTACAAATATTCTCTATCGCTGTGGGTGCGACTGCCTCGATTTTCATAGCATACTTTTTGGATAGCATCGGATATTCCATGTCGTGGTTCTCTAGCGATTGGCTGATATTCGGTCTCTACTTTTGTCCAATATTTTATTTCTTAGGCATTTTTCCGGCTCTCTTCTTAGAGTGCACAAAACGAGTAAGTTACCAACATACATACATACATACATACACACATATTACAAGTATAATATAATATATTCAAACAAATCGAAGTACGTTTATGCATATTCAGCGGTAATTTCGTTTGTCACCTACAGCACCCCCTCTGCTTGAGTTTTCGCATTCAACTTTTCTTGCACTCGCAATGTCTCATTTTAATAGCACTCACGATTGCCTTAACCATTTTGAATATTAACTCAGCGTTCATGTGTATGCTGGCCGTATTTTTTTATGCAGTTGCTCTTATAATTAATTTGATAACGAAACTGCATAGCAAAGGTAAGAATGTATTGTGTCAATACACGCATTTTTGTTTGATTTTATTTAACTTACGTATTTTTTTGTTGAAATTTAGGTTACTGGTTCGCAATCGCCGTTATCGTGAGCCAAATAGTTCCGTTCATGTTCTTTTCTTATGTAGCACAATTTGTATATTATTTATTTATACCGGTGTTGGGACGGTCGGGAACAACTTTAAATCCGGATATACTAATTTCCATCGTAGCGACAATATTTTCTGTCTTAATTGGAGGATTTTTGGTAACTAACTATTCCTAATTATTATTTTCTTCGCCTCCATTTCATTCCATAAATTTTTGTTTTTCAGATGCCACTATATTTTTTGTTTCGAAAAGCACGCTCGATTATATTTTGCTTTCTCGGTATCACTTTATTATTCGTTATACTGGCTATTACACCAATTGGTTCACCGTATACCGCGAAATTGGCACCACAGCGTTACTCAGTTCAGGTAAGTTGCTGAGTTAGAATCTAAATGAACTCTGAATGTTTTTCTTCTTCTTCCGTACAGCATGCCTCTCAAATATTTCATAATTCCGATGGCAGTATCCGCTTCAATGAATCAGCTATTTATGTATACCCAATAGATCGGCATACTAACACAGCGAAAGGTAAGAAGTTAGAAGTTACTTTCGAATGGGCCCCTCTAGCGGACAAACTTAACAAAAAGATTGTTTTAGTGTTAAAAGTATTGCACCTTCTCCTAGGTTAGGTTAGGTTGAAGCGGTTGTCCTGTGGGACACACTCAGACTCATAGCCTATTGTGTGAGGAACTTTCTATCTTTCTTAAACCAGTGTATGCTTTTCAAAAGTGTGCTTTTTTGGCATAGCAAAGATTCTGTGGGTTTAGAATTATGAGTCGGCCATAATTGTCGGGCGATTCTGCAGGTGGATTCATAACGCCACCATTCGTTCGCTGCTCTTACCATTTGCTCAATAATAAATATTGTTGTAAGGGTATGCCTATGTCATTGTCTATGTACTCATCGGTCAATTTAGTGCCGAGTCTCGCTAGTTCATCGGCTCTGCACTTACACTCAATGTCACAATGGTAAGGAATCCATGTTACCTTTAGGTGAAATGACTCAGCCATCTCGTTAAGACATATGCGGCATTTCGTGGCTACGTTGGAGGTTGTCTAGTACTTTGTGAGGGATTTTATCGCCACCTGTCTATGAATGTATCTGCCACCTAAGGGATTTTAAATTCGTGCATTAATTTTGCAGTTAAATACAACTGCATTATTTTTTATGATTTGCCAATTCCTAATGTTATTATGGTGAAATACGAGGACACGAGCAGGCAACATTATTAAAATTACAATCAATAATCTCTATCTGGAATCGCAATTCTCAAAATGCTTAGTCGATTTTTCCACCGTATTAATCGGTCCTCCAGACAGGCTTTGCGTAATCACCACTGAATATTCCCATACCAGTTAGGCTGCGCACAGATCGAAGTACCGAATCGGTTCAGCAAGAACTATCATAAATAAGTCGAATTCACGGCGTTCCCATGGTCAAATTAACTAGATAATAGAAACGGCTTAAGTATTTGAAATACCGAAGCCTCTCGAATTGTTATGTTATGTTATGTTATGTTATGTTATGTTATGTTATGTTATGTTATGTTATGTTATGTTATGTTATGTTATGTTATGTTATGTTATGTTATGTTATGTTATGTTATGTTATGTTATGTTATGTTATGTTATGTTATGTTATGTTATGTTATGTTATGTTATGTTATGTTATGTTATGTTATGTTATGTTATGTTATGTTATGTTATGTTATGTTATGTTATGTTATGTTATGTTATGTTATGTTATGGTATGTTATGTTATGTTATGTTATGTTATGTTATGTTATGTTATGTTATGTTATGTTATGTTATGTTATGTTATGTTATGTTATGTTATGTTATGTTGTGTTATGTTATGTTATGTTATGTTATGTTATGTTATGTTATGTTACGTTACGTTATGTTATGTTATGTTAACTTATGTTATTATGTTATATTATGTTACATTGTGTTCTGTGAGGTTATGTCATATTATTATGCTATGTTGTGTTCTGATGTGTTATGTTAAATGTTCTTACGCAATGTTCTATTAAGTGAATATTATGTTTGTTATGTTATGTTAATTGGTTTGTTATGAAGTATTACCTTCTTGAAAACCCCTTTTAAAAATTGTACTATATTATCCCACTTATCCCACTGTATGTGTATAGATATGTACGTGTGAGTTTGTAGGCATGGATGGATAGGATGGCCAAAAAGAATACTTGTCCCTTAATGTCCCACCCTAACATTGTTCTTTGGTCAAAACAATGTCACCTATATTTTTTTTTATTTTTTTACTTATCCAAAATAAAAAAGGGAGATGTCGATATTTTTAAAGTTTTTTTTTTCATTTGGAGAGTTTTCAGCGAAACAATAGAAATAGCAAAACCTTTTCCTTTTAATTAAGTGTAGGGTATCCATTTTTGGATATTCCTGGTCAAGAAAAAAACTAAATAATATCGATATGTAAACATTTTAAATCCAAAAAGTAAATTTTTCCTATTCAATGGTAATTTTCAAAGTGTTGAAGGCACAAATAAATAATCACAAAAATACAGATCACTAACTTGTTTTGGTTATAGGACAAATTTAAGGATTAGTATAAACAAAAAAATTGTTTCTTTGCCATCTTAATGGGTATATTTTATACCTATACATGAAGCAATTCGTGGTATGCGGCTTGATGTTGTATCAAACTCCTTTTCCCATCATTTACCAATTTTTTTACTCCCCGGCATTGATTATTCCAAGTTTTCCCAATTCCCACTGCTCATATAGATATGAAATCAACCTAGGCCATTAAACCAAACTTTCTTATATTTATATATACATTTTGCAAACCTTTTCAGATGTAATAAATCGGTTTAAAACTGTGCACAACATCAGCGATGTTTGCAATGATGAAATCTCTTGTCTGCTGCGTAGACCCAGGTTGGCTTTGAATATTCCTATGTAAATCTTCGTAAGTGTAAAAATCTCCTTTTTTTACACAGTATTTTCTACACAGCGAGCGCTTTCTGGTTACCCGTCGATGAGGCCCCAATTATACCAAGCGAAAAACCCCTACTAACGCTCACTGACGAAATCATATTGAATACGCCGAACACAAAACGTTACAATTACACTTTAACAGGACCAGATCACTTGACGATTTTTATTGGACCGAAAGCACCGGCCAGGGTTGTGAATTGGTCTTTCGACAAAACGTTACTACCAAATAGTGGATACTTCATGAGTTTTGTATACGGCAAAGATAATAAAGCGCTGGAGTTTTTCATAGACTTGGAGGTAAGCTTGGTTTTTGGTAGTTATTTATTTTTTTTTTATATTATATTTGAATTTGCTTTGGTTTCTAATATTTTGCCTAATACTACAATATATTTACTATCATTTTGTGTTATCATAAATTTTCAGTTACCCGCCAATAATTCAAACTCACCAAATTTGGAAATTGGTATTGCTGGCAACTGGGTCCACCAATCGGTTCAACGTGCCGAAATTTATGAAGAATTTTTACAGAGTTTTCCAGATTATACGATAATTGTGAACTGGGTTGCCACGTATGACAGTTGGTTGTTCTGATGCGCAATAAAAGTTGAATAAGTGGTGAATAAGACGAAAAAACTAGCACTTATATTGTTGAAGAATAAGCAGAACTGTAAAAACAAAGATCTGAATATCACAATAAATAAATTATTATAATCTCATTAATACGAGGGGTGCCTTTTATATGTCGGGATTAGAGAACAAAAACAAATTTTAATCATCGAAAATCACTTTATTGTTTTTCAAAATATTCTCCATGAAGATCTATACACTTTTGCATGCGCTTGAACCAATTGTCGAAGCACTTTTGCCACTCTAAATGAGGTACCTCCAAAACATGCATTCTGAATGCCGCAACCGCTTCTTCAGGTGTCGAAAAACGTTGACCTCTCAGTTTGATTTTTATGTGCGGGAATAAAAAGAAGTCATTCGGTGCCAAGTCAGGACTATACGGCGGATGACCCATTAATTCGATGTTTTGGGTGCTCAAAAATGCAGTTGTTTGAGCCGATGTGTGAGAACTCGCATTGTCCTGGTGAAGAGTGATCCGTCTTTGGCGATTGGTTTTCCTAATTTCTTGGATGGAAAAATGGTTGTGTACCACTCAGAATTTACTGTTCTGCGTTGTTCTAGTGGTACGGTTGTGACATGTCCAGTTTTTCCGAAAAAACAGGCTACCATTTGCTTGGAAGTGCTTCGTGCGCGAACAACTTTTGTTGGATTTGGCTCATCTTGAAACACCCATACAGTCGACTGCTGTTTACTTTCGGGCTCATACGCGTAAATCCATGATTCATCACCTGTCACGATGTCAGAGACGTGTTTCGCAGCCCCGCGATCGAATTTTTTGAGCTTTTCCTTCGACCAATCGACACGAGCCTTTTTTGAGCGATTGACAAATTGTGTGGGATCCAACGCGTACAAATTTTTTTGACAGTCAAATATTTATGCAATATTGAATGTATGCTGGTCTCACTAATGCCTAAGATTGTCTCAATCTCACGATAGGTCACATGACGATCTTGCAATATCAGTTCGCGCACAGCATCAATGGTTTTCGGAACAACAACTGATTTTGGACGACCTTCACGAAATTCGTCTTGGAGTGAACTACGACCACGATTGAATTCACCATACCATCGATAAACACTGGTCCTTGAAGGAGCTTCATCGCCAAAAAATGAATTAAGTTCATCCATGCAATGTTGCTGAGTTAATCCACGTCGAAAGTTGTAAAAAATAATCGCACGAAAATGTTCACGATTTAATTCCATTTTTGGACCGAAATGAATCTTTTAAGTTACTGTAAACAACACAAATAGCACTGGTATTTCAACACGTTCTGAGTACGTAAAAGCCAAAAAATTTCAAACTTTGCGATACAGCTGTCAGTTGCCAGATTGCAACACCAGGGTTTCCAAATCCCGAAATATGAAAGACACCCCTCGTATAAATTGCCATGCATTTATTTTAAGGTCCGTTCTATACATGGCAAGTCATTCAGGTATTCTCCTTTCCTGATTATCACTTGAAAAGCAAACCTGTAACTTACTCGATTTGATTGTCTTATGCGCCTATAAGTAGAATTAAACTTGGTGGCAGAACTATTTCTAAAAACAGAATTGTGAAATTCTCCGGTATTTTATGCCTTAACGATGCCTAAGCGCTAGCACTTACTCGCAGAAACTATTGCATAATTTCCTGTAGGTAACAGTTGTAGCAGGTTAATTATAGGAAAACCCCATTATTGCTGTTTGCTTTACCAGATCAAAGCTCCGTTCAGAGATCCAAGCTCCTTAATTGCAAGAATTTTAAATATGTTGCCCTGGGTCTTTCTAGCATTTTTTAGTATTCGCCCTTCAGTTGTTATGCCAAAGCTTTCTTTTACTTTTGAACGTCTGCTCACGTTCTCCTTGTTAACCCAAGAAAGTTCAATTGAATCCCTCTGTGATATTCTAAATCTAAATTAGAGAGATAAAAATCGACTAAGGTAAACTGGGAAAAATAGCTAATTAGCTTTGATTTGATTAAAGGGAGTCATATTTCTTAAGGTCCTACAAGCTACCTGCCTACCACCTCCCATTGAAAGATGCTCCACGGATGTAAGTCATAGTACCTTCCAAATAAAGGGTTTTCCAATAACAGGAGTTGTTTTGAATAGCCCGCTATTTCAGTAGATGTCACTTTTGAAGCGGTCATTTTTTAATATTTGACAAGTAGGAACTACGCCATTAATAAAAATGGAACGATACACGCTTAAACAACGCATTGAAATTATTAAAATTCACTATAAAAGTGGTGAAAATTTAGCAGAAACTTGAACATTTTTGGGTCATCGTGAAGCACCTTGTCGGACCGCAATACAGAAATCGGTGAAAAAATTCGAGCTGTTGGGACAAGTTAGTGATGTGAAGAATTAAACCATGCACGTCGCTCAAGAACAGCCGAAAATATTGTTGTTGTAGCCGAAAGTGTTGAAGAAAACCCAGGTTTGTCCATTCCTCGTTGTTCTTTGGAATTAGGCATTCCACAAACGTCATTACACCGTATTTTGCATACAGATATGGGCTTATAAAGTCCAGTTAACACAAGAACTCAAGCCGGCCAATCATCAACAACGTCGTGTCTTTGTTAATTGGGTCGTTGAAATACATGAAAATGATCCGGAACTCCATCGAAAATCATCTTGAGTGATGAGGCCCATTTCCACCTCGGTGGCTACGTCAACAAACAAATTTGCCGGATCTGGGGCTCAGAAAATCCAAGAGTTATTGATGAAAAGCTTCTCTGTCCTCAACGTGTGACTGTTTGGTGCGGCTTATGGTCCGGCGGAGCCATTGGACCTTACTTTTTAGAAAATGAAGCTGGAGCAACAGTTGCGGTGAATGGATTGCGCTATCGAGAGATGATTAACGATTTTTTATGGCCCGAATTGGATGGTATTGATCTGGACAACGTCAACGTTTACAAGTAAACAAGACGGCGCTACGTGCCACACAAGCAACGAAACCATTGATCTTTTACGGGAATAATACCTCTTATTGGAAAACCCTTTACTTTCAGTGATGTTACCTAAGGGGCTGGCCTGCGTAAACTCATTACAGGCCTTCTTGTTGCTCAAGAACAAAACTCGCCAAGAAATCGACAATCTAACAGCATAAGTTTAACGAACGTTAGCGAAAGTGCTATTAAAAGAATTGAAAGTTGCATCTGAACATTTCAGAAAAAAAAGTATACTTAAATATATATAAAGGGTGATCAGATTGGAAGTATTTTTTCCAATAAGGTTTTTTCACAGATCACGCGTGTTAAACTAAATATATAATTTTTTTCAATATTCAGGTGGTATTTCAACATAGAAAAACTTACGTTTGTATTACGGAAATCGACGTCCTTCGAAAAGTGTTTATCGCGCGCTCAGTCCAATTTATGGTGTACATAACAATTTAGTGATGAGGCCGATTTTTGGCTACGTCATTAAGCAAAATTGCCTTATTTGGGCTAAAAAACCCAAGAGCCAAAAAACCGAACCATTCAAGAAGAGCCATTACACCCATTGAATACAAGCGTTTCGTGCGGCCTATGAGCTGGAGGAATTATTGGCCCGTATTTCTTCAAAGACGAGACAGGCGCCAATGTAACAGTGAATGGGGAATGCTACGATAAACCACTTTTTATGCCGTGATACCAAAAATGAAAGCCTGATCTCCACCACATCAAATCCGGGCTTAACATATAGCACGTGAAACAATGGATTTACTGTGTCGTCGTTTCGGTTAGTAATTTATTTCTCGCTTCGAACCAGATCGTGTAATATCACACCTTTGGACTTTTATTTGTGAGGTATGTAAAGTCCAGATGCTTTTTTGGATAAGCCAGCTTTGATTGAGGCATTGGAAGCCAACATTACTAGAGTTATTCTTGAGATACGGACCGAAGTTCTCCAGCGAGTCATTAAAAATTTGGTGTTTACGGAAGGCCGAATTACGGATTACATTTGAAAAGGATTATCTTGAAAAAATAAATGTCATGAATCGTTCTATACAAAAGTAATAGAGATTCCCCATCAATTAGAATTATCGTTGTTTTATTTCAATTTAGAATCCAATACCTCTAAATTGATCACCCTTTACATGAATTTATCATTGAAATTGAGATTTGAATTGGTCGAGCCAAGGAGCACCAAGAGATATGGTAGCTCCTAAAACACTCAGGCTAAAAAGCCCTCTGAGGAGCTCTGGAAAGAGGGTAGATAGTAAAGGAGGGCAGGAGAAAAGGATAAAAGAAAGAGATAGGAAAGAATAGAGACAGAGATAGAGATAGTTAGTCTTGTGAGAATTTTCCAGATTCTTTGGTAAATCTGTAAATATCCTCCAGTTTTAGAGAACGAATATTACTCATTCTAACGAAATCGGAACCCAAACTCGTAGCCGTGCTCTAGCAAAGGCAGGACACTCACAGAGAAAGTGCTCAGTACTATCCGCTTCCTCCAATCAAAACAGGCGCATCGGGTCCTCAATGATGCCAATGGTGGTCATATGCTGACCCCATGGGTTGTGTTCTGTAATAATACCGACCATCAAGCGAGCGTCTTTCTTTCCAAATTTTTGACAGTTTTCTGTTCGGGCTTGTCACAAAATACTTTGCAGTTCTGCAGCGTTCTACTATACACCGGACCATCGCTCTCCATTTATCATAATATTGCAAAAATATTTAACTTTTTTTTCAAACTTTGATGAAATGGATTCCTAAGCCAAGCCTACATCAAATTAATTGTTTGAATACTACCACTGACGGCCGCCGTAGCCGAATGGGTTGGTGCGTGACTACCATTCGGAATTCACAGAGAGAACATTGGTTCGAATCTCGGTGAAACACCAAAATTAAGAAAAACATTTTTCTAAATAGGCAATGGCAAGCCTCCGAGTGTATTTCTGCCATGAAAAAGCTCCTCATAAAAACATCTGCCGTTCGGAGTCGGCTTGAAACTGTAGGTCCCTCAATTTGTGGAACAACATCAAGACGCTCACCACAAATACGAGGAGGAGCTCGGCCAAACACCCAAAAAGGGTGTACGCGCCAATTATATATATATATAGGTATATACTACATCATACACCGGCAGTTTAATGTTTAAAAAGTGACACATACTTACTCGACTTAAGTTGTTTTACAATAAAATTAACACAGCTATGTTCGCTGCTAATGACGAGCGCCATGAGGCGTAAAATTACGCTGAGCATCAGCTCCAATTAAATCACTTTCATGCACATTGTCGATTTGCTTATACTTACATACATATATCTGTGTACGTAATGTATGTATATAATAATAAGTAAATATGTAAATATTTCACTAAAAATCGATTTTTCGTTAATAACTTACTACCGCAACTAAATAATGTTTGCATACCTCGTTTTCACTGTAGTCGGTAGGCGGCATTTACGTGTGTAGTACACAATCCATATTTGGATTCACCGGTGCAGTGTTTTTTTTTTATTTTTTTTTTTTTTGTTTTTTATATCAAAAACGAAATTACTCATATCATCTTAAGCAGTGCTTGAATTTCGTTAATTTTCTTTTTTTGCAGTAAAATAATATAGATAACACTAAATCACAATAAACGCCAGTGTGCGCATGAAAAACAAATCTGTACAAACATATGAAAAAATGTTTTATGTAGTAACTCATATAAACTCGTGTTCGTATGCACAGAGAGAGCATGAGCTTAAATTTATGCAGATTAAACAAATGAAAACTAAGAATAGTTGTTGGTATAAAAAAAAATATATTTGATTCTACGATTTACTCAGCGGATAACCCGCAGCTTTATCAGAGGCAAACGCTGGAGCGCTCAGCGCTTCCTCTTCCACTTCATCTTGGCGCTCGTTGGCGCTTTAGCAGTAAAAAAGATGTTGACTCTCGCATCGCTGCGACTTTGGTGGCAGCATCAGTGCAAACGTGACGGTCTACGCTGCTTTTTAGTTTTTGCGCGCTGTACGCATTTTTGTCATTTCCTAAAACGAAAGGTAAAAACGATCGGAAAAAAACACGAAAATTATATAAGACAAAATCATTTGGAATTTTATGGGGTGTGATAAATAATGTTTATTTCATTATAAATTTCATTTTTCTTAAGATAAATAATATTTTGATGTAGAGACAAGGTTCGATTTTTGGTAAATAGTGTAGTTTAGATAAAAAAAAATTTAAAAACAATAATACATACATAAGCACTATAATTTGGGCTGTTTGATATATGAGTCAAAAACTTATAATATGATTCACATATAATACATACATACAAGCAACTGCAGCCACTATTAAGCATTTAAACTATCGATTTTGACAACAAAACAACAACAGCGTCCGGCACTCGAAGTGTAAACAAATAAAAAGGCCATAAATTTAGTTTGGAAAAATACTTTTATCCAATTCAAAGTAAAAAATGTGTGAAAATAATACAAAATTAAGAATCAATTTACTTTTGCTCGATATGACCACCTTTCGCCTTGACTATGGCCTTGAGACGGTCCAGACACGAATCGCAAGCTGCCCGAATGTGACTTGCAGGTATATTGACTCACTCACGGACAATGGCTTTTTCCCGCGCCTTGAGGCTGGTAAATCTTTTAGTTCGGACTTTGCTCTCCAAAACAACCCAGAGAGAATAATGCATCGGAGGCGCATCTGGTGAATTTAAGAGCCATTGTGTGGAGGTTATGAAGTTCGGAACGTCGTTTTTTAGCCCTTCTTGGCTCGCTCGCTCGAGCTTTGTGAGACGGTGTCGAGTCCTGTTGAAACGCCCATGGGCTGTCACCGAAATTATTGACTGCCCACAGCTTCAAAGCAATCTCTAGAATACTTTCCCGATAATATTTCGCATTTGCCTTGACGCCAGGCTTGATGAAAACGATCGGAGAGCGTCCATCTGCGGTTACAGCGCCCCAACTCTTACCTGTGGCGAGTGCTGCGTCCTTGTGGCCAATCGATGACTCAAATTCTCGCATGAATGGTCGTTCAAATAAACCCTATCGTTTTGAGAGTTTACGAATTGCTCAATTTGAAAAATTTTCTCGCCAGAGCACTCAATGTTCGGAAATTGCCAGCTTTCGGCCAAGCGAAGCAACTCCATCGCTCTCTCAAGTTTGATTTGTTGCTGCTTTGGTGTGAGATCATGCGCCTTTTGGATCTTGTGAGGCTTGACTTTGAGATTATTTTTCAGGATGCGGCGGATGCTAGGGTCAGATATTTTCAGTTCTTTCACCATTTGATTGGCACTTCGTCGGGGATTTCGCTCAAGTCGCTTCTTCACTTTTTGAAACATTTCACGTGAGGTTGCAGTCTTTTGATGAGCACCTCCATGACGTTTCGCGATGCTACCAGTATTCCTGCAACGAGTAATGTTGCGATAAACAAAACCTTTATTTACTTTAAGGTGCTCGAGCTCACGAACAATCGCTGGTTGTGATTATAGTCCGGGAGCCAGGGTTCGATTTTGGACTGCGTTTTTATACCGTTAAATTCTTGACTATACTTATGATTTAGCTTTCATGACTAACGAAAGTGAACGTCAGCTGGCGCACCCGTGGTGGGCGTGATTGTGGGAGGGTACGAAATTATTTTTGTGTATTGTTGACATTTAGTAGAATAAAAAAAATAGTCAGCTGCGCCGTAGAGGGGGGAAAATACGTCAGCTGAACAGGCGAACTTGTTAAATAAATTAAAAAGTAAAACTACTTTATGCCGATATTAAATGAGCCGGTATTAAATGAGTTGTTAAAAATTTGACACGTTTCGCAGCATCCCACGCACGTACCCACTGCTACTGGACCAACTGACGGTTGATTTCGTCATCCATTGGATGATGAATCAAAATGACCCCTGGCTCCTGGACTATTATTCAGCCAAATATAATGCAATCAGACTATTACGTTTGAAGTCCATTACTGATTCTCTGTTTTTGCGTTTAATCTCGGTGAAATGCTTCTGCGCGCTTGTAAACAATACTCTGGACTGTCAATTAGGCAACTAACAGACAGCCGATGTCCGTGCATCAACTGCGCTATCGGTCTGAAGTTGGTTACACTTCGAGTGCCGTACCCTGTAAAATGACAGAAATCAGTTTTTAGATGTTTACAAAATACGCCGTTCTTACTGGCACAAAATTGGGAAATATCAAACACATTCGAAAATAATAGCAAATCGAATAATCAGCCGAAACCGGTGATGTCAAGCTGCGTTTTGACTCCATTAGACAATTTTGTGTATGGCGCGCCGTTCAGTATAAAAGTTATGCCAACCAGCCATAGGCGATTCAAAAGTTGAAGTACGATATCGAAGTTACTATTAGTGAGATAACCGGCAAAATGTGCTAAAAAATTGGGTCAACAAAATGGGTTACTGTAAAGTTAGCCGTTAAAGTTATTTTAATGAAAGTTTGTTCCAAGTTCATTGGGGAAGCTAACACTTTGCAATAAAATAAAATTCATTTGAAAGTATTCAGGTGTACTTTATTTACAGCCGAATAAAATTGAATTCCAAGCGCCAGCTGAACTATCCTAGTACCCGGCATGCGTGTCAATGCTACAAATTTTGTGTTGTCGCATAGCTCGAAATTGCTTTTCGTTTTTAAAAATTGCTCTGCTTAGAGAAAAATGTATACAGCGCTGCTATTCTTCGCTTAGAAAAAAAACTGATAAGCCTGAAAAATTGCAAAAATTCATAGTTTATGTCAATCGCCTTTATAAAGAACCTCGTATGAGCATCCATGTTTTTCCACCACAAATTGAGGGAAATGAAATTCATTACGTAAAATTTGTACGCAAAAGAGTTAAAAACTGTTTTATGATCGATCTTTAGCTCATGGGCGATGCTACGACTACTAACATGGCGGTCCACTTCGATTATTTCTGTGATTTCATCGACATTTTCGAGACTATCGACATTTTCTTTTACATCAAAAATGCCTGAACGGAAACAAAGAAACCACGTCCATCGTATCAGTTACTACGTAAAGTAGTATCTGGCTTGCATTTTCGCCTTTATCAAAGTGAAACTGTAAAATTTACCAAATTTCCTCTTTGTTGACTACCATTGCTAACACCCTGTTAACGCCCTGCAGTTGCGTGTTTTGTGCGCCCAATTTTACCACTTGCAACTTTAACTTAACTTTAACATAACTCGACTTAACTTAAACACCTTCACTTTAAACTTTTAAGTTCCAATAGAGTCACTTTCGTTAAAATTGTAAACCTATCGACTCTCACCTTTTCTTAAAGGTCAAGATCATGAGGTTTTAAGAGTCTCTTACTTTTTTTGTTGGGACAACTAGAAAATACAGCACTCAGACACAATTAAGTCCATTGTACTGCACTCGAATTCTCTTTTTTGATTTTCTTTAAATCTACCCGACCTACGAAGAAATCTGAGTAGATCTTGTGCTGCCAGGGAGCCTAGATGGTCGCTGCTTAACACATCAGTGCCAAAGAGCTCAAGCCTGATTCGAGTGAAGGTTGCGCAAACGAACAGCAAGTGGTGCGCCGTCTCATCCTCCTCTTCACAAGCTGGGCAGAGTGCACTGTCAAAGATGTCATAAGTCCAACCAGCTGTCTGCAGTCCCTTCTGCTTAGTGACAGGAGGATCTGCAACAGTCGGTAGGACATGACAGATAACAGCAGTTTAGTCCATCTGCAACCTCTCTCAGCCTTCCAAGTTCGTTTATCGATTGTAGTAACCTGATTGTTGCTAACCGTGGCTTTGATGGCTGCGGAAGGGATTGGCAGAATGAGCTCCGTGCCAAAGAAGTTGGCCTCAGAGCCCATCTTACTTAAACGAGCCGCCACAAACTTCCGCTCTTCCTTACTCTTATATCCTCCACTCTGGTTGCCCCTGGTGTCACTGGGAATATGTCAACAAAACGCTTACGCAAAACATTGAATGGCCAGTTTATCGTCTGTCTCTGAAGGTTGCACTATGAATTTGTCTCATTTTATTAACCTGCAAGTGCTTAGGATCCTGACTTTATCATTGATTCTGGACAGCCAGTCATCCATTTACGAATCTATCGAGATTTTAAACATGTACAAGGGACCTCAATTCCCGTCGAAGTCACTGCAAGCGCTATTTCATCTTTAGACTCGTAATTGTGTTAGATTTTAGTCAGGAAATATTTTTCATAGTATTTTCGAAACTCTGCTAAACGTGTTGAAGTACTGTGCGTTGTCATCCCATACAAGAGGAACTTGGGAGGACCTCCCCTATAGGCGTAATCAAGTTTTGAATAGCCACCATAAGTTAAGGTTAGATTAAATGGCTGTCCTAGCTTGGGGCCCACTTGGACAAATATTCAAAATTCGTCCGTTGTGATGACATACAGGGGAAAAAAGAAAGGAGAAGGGAAGGAACAAGGAGCCTTGGGATTAGAGGATGATGACCATGCACTTACGGCAAGGCAGACGATGGCTAATTTGGGTTCGAAATTAGCCCCAACAAGCTACTGATGAAATTCAACAGATTTATGATATTTAAACCCGCTATATCCGGAGGCGTAGCGAAAAAATGAGAGCCCAGATATCGAAATCTTTGCTAGACGAGAGCGGGGCAGCTGAGAAGAAGGTGTTGAGATGATTCCCCTCGTCCTCGAGATAGCTTCTGCAGAACGGACTTGAGGCAATCCCAAGTCTCACCGCATGAACAGGGACGGACAATTTCCGGTAAGGATACCCACCAAACTCGAGAGCTAGGGCTTTGTTATCCTTAGGAGTTCCCGCGATCCCGTGACCTTGCACGTTTGCGCACTAGCCCAGCGCTCGCTGAGTTGACTCGAGGCCCATATTTCCAGGAGCAGACCACAGAAGTTAACTATCACTCACGCCTGTGCCTGTCGTCATTAATAGTCGCTGAGAAATACGCATTCCGAATCTAAACCAAGTCGCGAATAACGACGAAAGCACACAATTTTTTATGCGGAGAAAATGCGAAATATCATCAGGGAAAAAAGTTATCAAAAATCAAGGAATTTTTTGAGCCACTTCAAACTTGCACTTTGGTATAGTAAAATTTCATATTCCATAAAGTGCATATCCAAATTTAAACTAAAAAATTTTGGAAATTTTGATTAACACTTTTTCCAATTTTTATTAGTCTGGTACAAAGTTTATAACTTGGATTATTATGGTATCTGTTAAGAGAATCGACTAAATAAATATATAAAAAATGTCAAAGCTTGTCAATAGGTGGTGCCTTTATATTCATTTCGGGGGGATGTATGTGCAGAATAAAGTGTAGCCTATAATAGACTGCTATAGATTCACGAGAATGGCACTGTACTTTAACCCGCAAAGGAGCAGAGTTCACAATCGGCCAAAGATTACTGTTATAGACTCACTAGAATGGCACTGGACTTTAACCCGCAAGGGAACAGAGGTCACAATCGGCCAAAGATTACTTGGAAAAGGTCAATGTTGCGCGAGCTAGCAGATGCCAACATCACATGGGACGGCGCAAAAGCAACGGCTCACGAGCGGAATAAACAAGGATATATAAACAAATAAGAGAATATTCAGAAAATTCTTCACACATCAGAATAATTCCTCAACCACCTCTCGGCTCATCCGGTCCAAACATTTTAGTATTCAAAGAAACACGCAAACTTTGTAAAAATTTTATTATTGCGGGCGGCAGCAAATTTCAGCACACAAAAAACTATTTGGAACCAAATAGCAACTAACTGTCGGAGACAAACAAAGGTCAGTGATTATAATATCTTTGAAGACAGCTTATACAGCAGGTATCATAAAGGATATTGAGTTTTTATTGTAGATATAAAATCCAAAACCTAAATATCGCATTGCCCCGTCGCCATGCAATTGATTTCACAAAATACACGTGTATTTATTTTTATCGAATATGACCAAACAAATTTAGATAACCAGTTATTGTACCATAAACAAAGCTAAAAGCGGAGATTCACGAATCGGGTGGGAAAGTAATTTAAACAAGTAGCCTCGCCCTAATCTTGAATAGTGTATATTTTATCCAAAAGTTTCGATATAGTTGTCAATGATTTTTATAAGTTTGACAACTAATTTATTCAAACCCTTGCTTGTTTAGGTCATTGGGGTCCACGAAAAGGAGAAATATGATAGTTTTGTTTTGAATCAAGTTTAGGTGTAAACCCACTTGAGCGATCCCATATCAAGTTAGCCAAGTATTTTGGACACGGTCTTACATTTTTCTGAAATTTTTTAACTTGTGGACTTAAGTATAATAAGAACCAGACTGAAAAAATCGGCCTTAACAACCACGTTGTTAGTTCTGCTTTTTCCAAACTGGGTAAGGAAGCAAAACGAATGGATCTGGTGGTGAACGAGGACAGAACAAAGTACCTCCAGTCATCAAACAAACAGTCGGTGCACTGGCGTACCGGCACCCACAACAGTGACGTGGCAGTTATGAGTTTGAGGTTATAAGAGACTTCGTTTATTTAAGAACCAGCATTAACACCGATAATAATGTCAGCCTGGAAATACAACGTAGAACCTAACTTGCCAATGAATGCTATTGTACTTTGTACTAAATAGGCAACTGAGTAGTAAAATTCTCTCTTGACGAACAAATGTTGCAGTTTATAAGTCTTTCATCAAGCCCGTCCTATCGTATGGCGCAGAAGCTTGGACGATGACAAGATCCGATGAAGCATTGCTTGAAGCGTTTGAGAGAAAGATTATGCGTAAGATTTCTGGACTTAGCGCAGCGAATAAAGATCCGGCGGCTACGTTGGCTGCGTCATGTCGTTCGAATGGATACAAACACTCCGGCTCTGAAAGTATTCGAAATCGTAAAAGCTGGTGGTAGCAGAGAAAAAGGACAGCATCCTCTGCGTTGGAAAGATCAGGTGGAGAAGGATTTGGCTTTACTTGATGTTCTCAACTGGCGCTGGTTAGCACGAGAAAGAAACGTCTGGCACGCTTTGTTAGACTCGCGCCAATTAAAAAGAAGAAGTTAACGGGCCAATTAAGAAGAACAAGATACCTAAAAAAATGTCGAACACAAATTTAATAATTTTGAGATTTATTCAATGTTGAAATTTTTAGGTGTAGAGATTTTTAAAGTGAAAGTTCCTCTCTTCTTTTTAACATTTTTAGAATTTTTTTTTTTTGTATTTAGTATACCCTTTTCGGGTGTTTGGTCGAGCTCCTCCTCTTATTTGTGGTGTGTACCGTCTTGACGTTGTTCCACAAATGGAGGGACCTACAGTTCCAAGCCGACTCCGAACGGCAGATATTTTTTATGGGGAGCTATTTCATGGCAGAAATACACTCGGAGGGTTGACATTGCCTGCCCAGGGGCGACCGTTCGGTCTTTCACCGAGATTCGAACCTACGTTCTCTCTGAATTTCGAATGTTAGTCACTCACCAACCCATTCGGCTACGGCGGACGCCGAGCATATGTACATAAAAAAAAATTTTTTTTTTGTCATCCGTGCAAAACACTTCCCGCCCCTTGCCTCCGCAGATTTTTGCACAAATGATTAAAAAAGTCCCCTAAAACTGATCTTAGCACGGAACTGGTTTCTTTAGTGAAAATATACGTACCTACATACATACCTCTGAAAGCAACACTAATAAATTTTTACTGATAAATTTCTAAATTTATGTTAAAACGATTGGTCTCTTTGACTTGCTGCACACTAAGATAAAAATGCTATAAATTAATGGATATTTCGCCTAGAAATCAATTGTCTTGAACTTTACCGCGTCGTGCAGATTTGAGCAAAAATTAGTCTCTAATTAAACGCGGAAACTGCAATAGCGTATCAAAAAACGCTATCAAAAGCATAATTGGAAGTGAGGGATACAAAATGGCAGACGAAGGCGTGAAGAAAGTAAGGAATTTTAATGAAGATAAAATCGAAATTAGGATAAAATTGAAAATTTTGGCTATGAGAAATATTGAAATAAGTATAAGGAAGAAGGATATGAATCCTTTGGTACTATAAAAGGGAATTGTGCAATCATTTTGAGACTTAAAAAATTGTTGAACGGTGAAATGCATCATTTCTTAGGTCTGTAGCTAAACACTTGGAGGCTATAAAGAAGGGTACATGCAAAAAGTATCCAAAATGGGAACTAAAGTGTGTAGCCAAACGCTTAGAGGCTAAAAGGAGGGAAATATTTTTAAAAATGTCCAACGAGGAGCCAAGGTGTGTAGCGAAATACTTCGAGGCTTTAAAGAGGGACGCATTTAAAAAATGTTCATAGAGGAGTTAAAGTGTGTAGCCAAACGTCTAGAGGTTAAAGGAACGACCATATTTCTAAAAACTCTTTCAATCCTAGAACTCTTACACTCTTTATTTAGGGTTTGGTCGAGCTCCCTCCTATGTGGGTCTTGATAATACTCCACAAATGGAAGGGCTCTAAAATTTCAAGCCGACTCCGAACGACTAATGACTTTTATCAGGAGTTGTTTATGGTAAAAATACACTCGGAGGTTTTTCCATTGCTTCCAACCGCTGTTAGGAAAAATGGTTTCTATCATATTGCGTTTCATGCCCGAACTCGGGCTCTTCCGAATGATAGTCATTCCGCTCAGGTGACCGCCGTAATTCTAAAAATACCCATATGCGGTTTTTTTTTCATCACTTTTTTTCTACGTAAATTTACAGCACCTTAACCAATTAAACGATACAGTTCTCTCTCGACGAACATAAATCTAGGATTGTCCATTGGATGGCAATATTAAATGAGGCGAATTTAAGGGCCTATACAAATTAGGGACGGTACTATGGGAAAATATAGAAAAAATGTGTCTTATACAGATATTTTGCAATTACTTCGATATATTCAAGTGATTAAGATCGAGACGCTCTGCAGGCCTTACCATTTTGTGCGAATTGTATCGTTCTAGTCCCAACAGTAATTTCGTCCTAACATAATTCGGTAGGCGCCGATGTTAGCAGAGCGAAAGTGATACCGTATCTGCATTGAAGGCACCAGAAGGACCGAAAATTACAGATAGACTTGACCTCACTTGTCATAGAAAGCCAATTTTCCGGTCACCTAAGGAAAGTGAAAAGATTCGTGATGAATCGACTGTTGATTATACCACAACGAATACGATTTAAATGTGCGATTGATTACAAAAGCAGGGTTCAAAAGCTCATAACTCTAACAGTAAATCTAGGTATTATTAGGAGAATGCTTAGAGGTCGGACTCAGAACTACTAAAACTTGGAAGGGAAGACGTTCGATTGATGGTCGGTATTATTGCAGGACACAACCCATGGGGTCAGCATATGACCACCACTGGAATCATTGAGGACCCAATGTGCCTGTCTTGCTTGGAGGAAGCGGATAGTACTGAGCATTTTCTCTGTGAGTGTCCTGCCCTTGCTAGAGCAAGGCTACGAGTTTTGTGTTCCGATGTCGTAAGAATGAGTAATATTCGTCCTCTAAAACTGGAGGATATTTACAGATTTGCCAAAGAATCTGGAAAATTCTCACAGGACTAACTACCTCTATCTATGCCTCTATTCTTTCCTTACCCTTTCTCTGATACTTTTCTCTTCCCCTCCTTGACTATCTGCCTTCTCTCCATAGCTCTAAATACAATGGGCTTTTTAGCCTGAGTGTTTTAGGAGCCACCAAATCTCCTGGTGCTCCTTGGCTCGAGCTAATCAAATTCCAAATTTCAATTTCACAGAGGAGTGTGGAAGCCTTCCATTTTTTTCTAGTTTCCACGGGAAAATATTATATTTTCACAGCTGAAGCTGCTGAGCTCTGATCAAGCTATCGCCTAAACGCTCAGGGCACAAAAGTAGAAAGAAAGGACTATTCACTGGCTAAGTCCGTGCTTCAGTTTAATTAGTCTCACCTTCTTTGTATTGAAAGCAATTGAGGAGACTATTAACAATGAAATTAAATCATACACTCTGCGAACAACACTTCTCCATCAAAACCAGCGTACATACAGAGCAGGAAGGTCTACGGACACTGCACTGTTTATTATCCCTCCAGTGGAGCCTACGATGTAGTTGACGACCTGCTTCACTTGCTGACAAACAACGGAATCCAGTGTCAAGAATACATAGATGACGTTGTAATTATAGATGACGTTGTAAATATTGTACAGCTACCCAGAGATGATGACTTTAGTGATCATCAAATTCGAAAAAAAGTTCAGCATTGAACTGGACGATAAGTTAAACTGGAGTAAACCTACATTTGAAAAGAGACTCCAGGAGTGTGCCCTGCACTGGAACCTCAAAAATCATAATCAATTCAAAACTAAATTGTTCTTCTAGCGGGGAGATTGTTAGCCGCCCACAAAGTTTAGTGTATCCCTACGGATACTACATAGCGAAAGGGTTAACAAGGACTAATAGGGCGACAAGGAAAATTGTTTCGGTGCTGAAATAATGCGAATTTATCGTGAGTGCAATCGATGCTTAGAATCACTAAAAGTGGAGGCCAAGATCAGAACAGTGTACGTCCGCGCTTCAATCGTACGAATAAAGCCATAAAAGCTTTGCAGGAGCGAATCAAACGAAATTCCTTCAGGAAACTGCAAATTATGGCTAGAGAGCTGGACATGTCTTCTTGATCCATCTCACGATTAATCAGTGACGACCTCCACAAGAGAACTTTTCGAAGGTGCACTGACTATCTTTCAACTCCACAGTGGCGAAGATTAGCTCTCGGCCTGCCTAGATTTAAATTCTCTCGAGTACAATCTATGGTCAAAGGGGGTAGAGACTTCGAAGGTCGCCACAGAAATCTGGGGTACCTCAAGCTAGTGCTTAGTGAAGTGTCCTTCATCATATCATCATTCATATCAATGGAAACTATATGCACCGCTTTAGTGTACCGTTTAAAAGCCTGTATTAAAAGTAAAGGGGATCATTTTGAATAGCTTTTTAGTTTTCCGGAAACGTTGCCAATTAGTAAAAAAATCAAAATCCCTATTAAATCTAAAAATTTAAGCCTTAAATTGTTACACCGGCTGAAAATTGGACAGCACTTATGACACGACCAAATATGAGATGGTCGTGGCCCTATCGGAAGATTTATAATTTTTGCAAATGACGTCGCTCGTCAATCATACTTGACACTTGTGAGCCGGAGAGCTGCAGCACCCAAACAGACAAGTAATGGAGCGCGTAAAGGTTAAAATAATTTCCCTTAAGATTGTCTTCACTCCTGATCATATTTTTGATTTAGTAAAAAGGTTATGTAAAAACTTGCACCACCTTGTATATACACCCCGCTGTTAACCGTTACCAAATGTTGGCTGTGACCAGTTTTGAATATTTTTCTGCCTTTTTTTGAATGTCCATTATTTTTGTATAAAAGTCTGGTATGTCTAACAAAAGCCATATGTATAAATCAAATTTTCAAATGTTATAGAAAAATTTAGAAATTTCCACAAGCTTTTCACGTAAAAAAAATCCGTTAATATTGTTTTTTTGTTTTTTTGACGATTTTGCGCATTTTCTACACATAAAGAAAATGTCAAAAATGTTTGGTAAACAATAAACAAATTTTCAAATGTTATACTCGTAGAAAAATTTGAAAAATTCCACAGACTTTTCAGACGTAAAAAAAATGATTTTATTTAAATTTAAATAATTTAAAAAAAAATAATTTAAATTTTTAACAATTTTTTTTTCTTTTTTTTATGGGGTTGGGTATTTTCTCCACATAAAGAAATGTCAAAAATGTCTGTTAAACAATAAAACCTGGTTGGTTGATTGGTTGCTTGTTTAAAGTGGTGATTCATCCAGAATCCAACTAGCGCTTCCGCACCATTTTGTTGCCCCATCCTCGCTACAAGCTTGCTTAACGGTTAATTACAGACTGACTATATCCAAACTGTGCGGCTTAAGAACCTTAAATGTCTAAGCCAATTCGAAACTCTCGAACAGTGGTTTGCCCAGGGTTGGCATTCTCTCCTTCCAAAATGCTGGGCATTCTCAGAGGAAATGGAAAATAGTTTCCTTTTTCTTCGGTTGTTTGCAACTGTGACAATGTGTGTTGTGAGTGATGCCCGTTTTGGCTGCTTGTTCCCCGACAGGGCAAAAGCCAGTTATCACTGCCGTGAGCCTGACCCTATCCGTTCATATCTTCGTTTCATATTTACCAGTATTGACGTTTGTTTGTGGTTGTAGGGGGGCCATAAAGTTCTTCTGCATGTTGTCTGGTCTCTCCATGTTTTAAGAAAATTGCACACTTGATTACACCCAGTGGTGTGAATGCCGATACTGCAAGAATCCTATTCATGGCAGATCCCCCTCTTGCCAGTTCATCTGCTTTTTCGTTACCTTCAATGTTCCGATGCCCCGGCACCCAGTTTGAGGTAACTTCATGCATTTCACTCACAGTAGTAAGGCTATTTCTGCTTTGTTCCACCAGTTTAAAGGTTGTTGCAACTGAATCCAGTGCTTAGATTGCAGCATGGCTAATTATATTGCACTTAATGAAGACGTGTGCAATTAGTAACCTACAAGCTTCCCCTATTGCTAGCACTCCGCTAGGAAGAAACTACTGGTATTCGAAAGACGCACAGACTTCTTATATATAACATATAATATATTTGTAGCTTAATCTAAGCAACTTTTGTATCATAGTCTGTAAGGATTGTAATTCATAGACTTAAATAAATAAATAAATAAATAAATAAAAGTCGCTCACTCCATACCTCTCGAGATGGAAAGTGGGTGGCAAAATTCCTATTGAATATCACCGTTGGGATAATGTAATCAGTCCTCCGCGACGTGAACTGAGTTTTTAATAAAAAAAATGTATATTGAATAAAAGAAATAAAATTGTCAAAACTACTCAAAATGTTGGTGTGCTATCATTTGCCGTCAGTAGTAGGCAATGGATCAACCCAGCCGTACAATGCATTTGTAAACTCCGCTGGTGCAGGATCAGCCCATGAAATAGAACTGCTATTAAAATTAACTTTTTTTTAAATTAACTCCCACACATTTAGCAAATATTATGTTTGAATTATTTTACTTATTTTCAACACGAAATGTGACGCGCAAACTTAATGCCTCCAGTTAAAGTAGGAAAAAAACGAGATACCAAATTTTGCTAACAATTCAATTCTTCCCACAATTTAAGATTTCATGAAGCTTTTTTAAAATATGAACTCTTCCCATTCTACAGGTTGAGCCGGATGAGGCTAAAGTACCTACAGAGGCCGTTTCTCCCGACAACATGACTTATCACAGAAAGCAATCTTCCAAGGTTCCATTTTACTTAGCTCCAGCATTTCTACTTTTCTGGGTTGTACTCTTATTTGCCGTTGTCATACCCATTTACTTGACACTACCCGAAGGACTGACGCTGGATAATGAGATCACAAATCCTGGGCAATTCATAAGCGAGCGCGCAAAAAGCATAGACATCGCATTTGGCCAAATTGGACCAAAAGTGGTGGGAAGCAATGCAAATGAAAATCTCACCGTGCAGTTTGTTTACGATCGACTGGTAGAGATTCAAGGTGTTATGCTTGATGATCTGTTCGAAATGGATATAGATGTGCAAGTGGCATCCGGTGCTTTTATCCATTGGACTATGGTGAATATGTATCAGACGATACAAAATGTTGTTGTACGTTTCGGCGTGAAAAATTCTAGCAGCGAATCGTATCTATTAATTAATAGTCATTTCGATTCAAAGCCGTTTAGCCCAGGTAAGTAGAAGGGCATGAGAGAGAGAAAGAGAAAAAAAGGGAAAGATAGAGAGAGAGAGACAGAGAGAGGGAGCGACAGCGTGGCATGTTTTAACATAAATATTTATCTCTTGCTAGGTGCTGGCGATGATGGTGCTATGGTTGTTATAATGCTCGAACTACTACGCGTACTCGCTACAACTCGCCAACCTTTCGAGTATCCAATTGTTTTTCTCTTTAATGGCGCCGAAGAAAATCCTCTACAGGCATCACACGGTTTCATTACACAACACAAGTGGGCCAAATATTGCAAGTAAGTAATAAATAGAATTTGTAAATTTACATATAAAAATGTTTGCTGACTAAAATGTACAATTTCAATAGAGCGGTAATAAATTTGGATTCATCGGGTAGCAGTGGTCGTGAGATTCTCTTTCAGTCTGGACCAAATAATCCATGGCTAGTAGACGTAAGTAAATTTAATATTCAATAAGTGCCACATGCATGAGTATTTTTTGGGAATACGAGAGAGACCTAGGCGCATTATAAACATTCCGAAATGATGGGGACAACCTGCTTAGTGGTGCTAGTAAAATAGAGAAAAATATTTGTGCAAAAGAACTTTTAGAAAATGCTACTAAAGTGGTAATGGCTGGTCAGATATAATGCCAAGCTGTTCCAGTAAAGTTAAAGAGAAAAAGAGAAATACACTAACATATGTCGGTCTTGGTAGTCCAGCGTAAGTCTAATAGCCTGCCTTCCCAACGGTTGTTTGTTCCCGCATAAAGCACAGTCCTCGCACTTTCCCAAATTTACCTACTTTCCCTGTTTCTTAAAAAAAAAAAACAAAATATCATTCCTCAAACCCAAAAACTTATCCTTTCCATCCTTATTTCCGCACAATAGTTAGGGCATTATTTGCATTGTGGCTGCTAAAACAAGCAAAAAAAAAAACAAACAAAAACACACAGTTACACATTGCAGTAGTGGCGCCAGGAAGACACAGATGGCGCTTCAAGCAGTAAGAAGGCGTTGTTCCTAAGCAACGACAGTTGGGCATTCCCACTACTTAGGCCTGGTAGCAGCAGGCTAGATTAGCGAAACCAACGCAAGACAAGTCTTGTCGCGGCCTATATGTTTGCCGGTCCACTATCTTGAATATAAATCATCGCGAAAGGCTACAAGTAATTTCAATGGGAGTCAGTTCCTATAACGATTGAGTTTTGTAGGCGTACCAATTCTCTAAAAAATACAAAGGAAACTTGCATATCACAAATAATTGCTGTCAAAAATATGCAGCCCTCTTGAATCATCCTCTACATGTAAAGCTTCTGCTACCATTGTATCGGTACTGCACCAATCGGGTATCGGAGCAGGAGTTTTGTCTACTTACTTAAAATTGCCGAATACTGCCAGTGGTTTTTCAGGCAAGCATGCAAGACGCTTAGGGAACGTAAGAGCGAGGGAGACATTAACATCTTTCCCGATAGACAAGCCACGATTAAGGCTCTGTCGACACCATGGCGAGATCCAAACTAGTCAACTCTTGTAAAAAGGAGATCCAATCTCTTGGTTGTGCAAGAAACATTTTTCCGATCTGGGCTCCAAGACATATGAACATAGGAAATGAAATTGCTGATGAGATTGCTAGGAAGGAAACTGAATTGGTCTCAGCGACCTCCTAACCGGTAATCGGCATCCCCCTGAATGTTATTAAAGTAGAATTGCTCAACTTATTTCTCAGAAAAGCGCAGAAAAGATGAAGCTCTTCATGTGCTATTTCTAAAATCTCTTGACCCCAGTTCAATAGATGATTTAGGCGCTAAGTTTAAGAAAGCGCAGGATATAGAAGAGAAAGAGGCAGTCGAAAATCTTTTCTGCGGGTGCTTGGCTCTGTGTAGAAGACAGTTGAGATTGCTCGGTCTCTCTTTTCTTCACGACTTTTCGGTTGCTGCGAATCTCAAACTAGCTAGAATAGCCAGATTTTTTAAAGTCGCACAATGATTTAAAGAGGATAAAATAGAGTAAGGATATGATAGTTCCTGTGAGATCTCAAATGGCCTCTAACTGACTAGATGCGGCGAAAGACAGCCACTTCACCAAACCAAACCTAACTTAAGAAAGCGCACCAGTCGTTTCTCTCGCTCTAATAGGTGCCAGTTGAACACACTAAATGAAGTCAAATTCTTCTCCACCTGATCTTGCCAACGGAGAAGAGCCCTTCCTCTTCCTTCCTCTTCCTCTGCTGCAACCAGGTGGTACCGCATCGAATACTTTCAAAGCCGAAGCGTTTATATCCATTCGGACGACATGACATAGTCAGTAGAACCCCTGGCTCTTTATTCTCTGCACTATGTATATGTCGCCGTGAAGCTCATACAGCTCATTGTTCCATCGCCTGCAACAGTCGCCGTCACCAACCCGCAGGATCCAAAAATCGTCTACAGAATCTTTCTCTCAAATACTCCAAGGGACGACTCATCGGATGTTATCACCATCCAAGCTCCTGACTATTCAATAGAATAGACATGATGAGACTCTTATAAAGGGTAACATTTGTTCGTCGAGAGAGAACTTTACTACTCAATTGCCTGCTTAGTCTAAAGTAGCACTTGTTGGCAAGTTAGATTCTACGTTGCATTTGAAGGCTGACGTTATTATCGGTGTTAACACTGGTACCTTAATAAAACGAAATCTCTTACAACTTAGAAAAGGCAGGACTAACAGCGTGCTAGTTCCCCACTAAGCAGAGGGGACTGTAGGCAGCTGGTTGGACTGATGACGGGCTACTTCACTTTCTATGGGCGAAGCACATGGAAAAGGTGAGAATCTCAGACAACGCACTCTGCTCAGCATGTGGAGAGGAGGATGAGACGGCGGACCACTTCCCCAGCCTTCGCTCGAATCAGACTTGTGGTCGGTCTTTGGCACTGATGTGTTAAGAAGCGACCACCTTGGCTCCTTGGCACCACAAGATCTACTCAGATTTCTTCGGAGGTCGCGTAGATTTAAAGAAAATTAAATAGGGAATCCGAGTGCAGTACAAAGGACTTAACTGTGTCTGAGTGCTGTACTTGCTCGTCTACACTTTTTTAGCAAAGAATTTGAAAGCCATCACTTGGCAATAATGAATCTTATCAAGTAGAATTTTACAATACAAAATTTTAGCACCCACAATTTTGTGTACAGGATTTTTAATACAGAGAATTGCACCATAAAATTTTCGTACGGCACGTGTCGAACCTTTTATTTGAAAATCCGATATACATCTATTATCTTAACTTAAGAGGGCATCAAACGCCCGCATCATAAAATGTCTGTATGTATATACGAGATAGATATTATGTACATACTTGCGGAAGATTAGAGTGGGGCAGGCACACATTTTATCTTATAAAAAACGAAAATTATTGATTTCAATTGTTTTGGTCAATAAATAAAACGAATACAACATACGGCGTCCTTGTGTATCTCATAATCGAGCATTTTATTGCCATCATCAAAACTAAATAAAAAAAGCGAAGTGCTTGCACTGATTAGATAAAGTTAAATTGAGTCAACTCGTTCAAGACATTATTTGTAGTTGTTCATGTGATTTATTGATAAAAGTACTCTATCTAATACGTATTTAATGCTTAACAGATTTTCTGTTGATCGGCTACACCTGAGTTAGAGCACTAACAATTATGCCTTTTATTTTTATGGGCGTTGTGATAGCGCGGCGCTACTTTCAAGAGGCCGTCTGAAACTTGTGTAAGCTTGTTTTGCGAAGAATTGTCTTACCTCGCGTTGTCGTCGCCAGGCATTGCATACCTACTGTAGTGTGTTCCAGGCAGAGGAGGCAGCTGATTGGCTGCTCAGTTGCGTACAAACAGTCAATAAAGTAAATATTTACTCCGACAGTCAAGCGGCAATGAGGGCCCTCGGGTCAGTGACGGTGCATTCGAAACTGGTCAGAGAAAGTCTGGCCTTACTTTTGACTGCTTCCGAATTCTTTGACATAAGCCTCAACTGGGTTCCTGGTCACAGCGACATTGCGGGAAACTGTGAGGCGGATGAGGTGGCTAGACAAGGGACGTGTGAGGATATTTCCCTTCGAAGGGAGAAAATTGAGATCCCCCTGACTACCTGCGGTCTGCTCCTAGAAAGATGGGCTTCACGCCAACTCAGCGAGCATTGGGCAAGTACACAAACTGGTAAGGTCGCGAAATCCTTCTGGCCACGTAAGGATCGGGGATCCTTCTGAGGTTGACAAAATATCAACTCACAGGACACAATGCGAGAGGAACGCATGCTATGAGACGTAGATTTACCTCGAGTCCTTTTTGCGTCGGATGTATAGAGCATGAAGTAAAATCATCTTAGCACCGTCTCCTAAGCTGCCCTGCTCTGGCGGGGCTAAGATCCAGGCTTCTTGGCTCTTACTTCTTTGCTACACCTGCTGATATAGCTGGCGTTGACATTAAAAATCTGATGAGTTTTCTCAGCAGCACAAAGCGGTTGACGCAAGCGCAGCACAGTCATCGTTCATAATCCACACACTCTAACCCCATTCTCTTAACCATCACAGCATCACCTCTCCCCGCTCTCTACTTTCAACCCATCGGTTTTCTCTTTCACCTCACCTCCTTCACAATGGTATCACAAAGAACGAATCCGTTTATCTTCGTCCAAGTGTGCTCATTCCTTGGGCAACCAATCCAACCTAACCTAACTTACCTACTCGAAGGAGGAAGCTTTGTTATTCGCCAGTGCTAGGTCTAGCTTTCTTTCTAAAGCTGAATTTAGCGTCGCTCGCTGCTTGTCATTTCGTTTCATCTTCCATCCTATGTTGCGCTTCCAGTGACAAATTTCCGCAGATAGCTTCTACTATAAACGAAAAAGCGTCCAGTAGCCGCAAAGTTTCACTATTGTGCTTTAATTATATTAAATAAATAACGCGTAACCGGATGGGTTGATAAGTGACTACCCTTCGGAAGTGCTCAGGCTCGAATCTTCGGGTGTGAAATATTAAATGATAGGAATAGTTTTTCCTAATAGCGCTCGCCCCACGGCAGGTAATGAAGCTCCGAGTGTATTTCTGCAGGCTAATCACCTACCCTGTCAGAAATTAAAATAAATTAACGAAACCAAGTCAAGACTGAGTGTTGTCGAGGCCCTATGCTCCCGAGAGGAGTGAACAAGAAAAAAAAATTCTGCCATAAAAAAGCTCCTCCTAAAAAAACATCTGCCGTTCGGAGGCGGCGTAAAACTCTATTTGTGGAAAAACATCAAAACGCACACCTCAAATCGGAGGAAGGCCTCGGCCAAACACCAAATAAAGGGTGTGAACGCCAGTTATATACAGTAGGTTCTGTTTTTATGCGGTAGATACGTTCCGCAAGAAACAGCATAAAAAAACAGCATAAAAAAAGCTACTAGTTCTATAGTAAAACTATAGATACGTTTCAAATGCTAAAACCGCATAAATCTGAAATAATGTACTAAAATCGCATAAAAAAGGGCACTAGTCCCATAGACCGCATGAATCTGTGATGAGTTTTTGCTTAGCTGGTTTAGAATCTTGTTTATATGTACAATTCCCGATAGGTCGACATGCATTTTGTAATTTAAAAAAAAACCGCACTATTTCAAAACCGCATAAAAAAAAGCCGCATAAAAACAGAACCTACTGTATATATAAATACAAGTATATGTGCAAAACCGAACAAATGAGGTCTAGTAAGCAACAGTGAGTTCAAGAATCGCCCGATAAGACCTACAAGTACTTTATGAAATTTGTGAAAGCTCTTTTCCTCACTGTTTCCCATTGAATAGCATTAATTGGTCTCCCTCCAGCCGAGATCACACGAGCACAGAAAAGAGGGGCAGTGCGGTCTACTCAATCGCCGCTTTAGATTGACTCATCTGAGGTCTCGTGTTGCATTCATGAAACTTACAGCGCCCTAAGTATACCCAGTAATTTATTAGCCTCCGTGAAGCAGAACAGCTAAGACCATGAAATGTTCCCAATGCCAGGCGAACAATGAATGAATGTAGTTTTGTCATCTCAATGGCGACTTCATTTCCCGTAAACCCGCAGCGGTCAAATACCGAGCAAAGCTTTTTTGATTTTTTTCTTTGTCAGAATGAGAAAGCTGTTATAACTTTTCTGTACCAGCTGGGAGGTGAAAATCCGATTGAAGCCTTAATAACTCGTTTACATTCTGCACCATTTCAATGCAATCAATGCGCCTTTCAAAGTTTTCAAAGCAAGTGGATGCTGTCGTAGTTTGAGATTACTAAAACCTCATCATAATGGAGAGTTCGGTAACAGATTTGCATAAATTTACACCTATTTCTTAGTGAATTTTCATCTAATTAATCTGAGTCATAAGTTGGGACTGCATTTCCCCATTTTCTGACTCGTCATTTTCCTTAATAATTGAATCAGAAATCCATTACCTTTCCAAAGCGGAGTTTGCCATTTAACATCTGATTATGTCGCATCGAGACTGCTACAGCCAGCAGTGGTTTGCTGAGATCCTCGATTGTTGAGCATGGCTTTGGAGAATTAGTTGTTTTACATATTCCGAAAGTCCATCGTCTGTCAATAACATTTATTCAGTTATTCAAGTGCGAGCTTAGTAGTTGTGACTTAAACTTGAGTTAAAATTTTAATTTTTTCTACTTGAAAAGAAAACTACTACCGGTTTTCATGCAGCTCGACCGAACCAGTTATTTAACCACTTACCAATGGTCGCTATGGAGCTTCCTGCATTTTGCGGAATATTTTCTAGGCAGCTAGATAACTCGGTATTAATTTACCAGTATTCGGAAAATTTGACAGAAACAAAATACATCCACGGAAAGTATCCCGAATACTAACTTTCCAAGCACAATCAATTACAATGTTTTTTCTGATCGCTGTTGTAAACAAAACGCTGTCACACCGGGGATGTGACGTCAACAAATCAGCTGTTTCCTTCAAAACTGCTGAGAGCCGCTTAATAATCCGATGTTGGTCACACCTTCTGTATTCTCTCCACCGTACAGAATTTCAGCATTACCGAGCTCAGTTCGAGTACCCTTAATATTGCAGGGTACTAAAAAGAAAAACTCATTCATTCATATAACCTATGGTCAGAAAGTACCGGTAATGTTTAAATGAAACAAAACAGAGTTAAATTTCAGGCAAATTTATTTTATCTCCTTCAAAATATGACCCGTCTCAAGCAAGGCACATGTGCCAACGTTTAACCCTGTCCTCAATGAACCCCTGGTAGGCCGACGAAGGGATGGCTTTCACCTCATTCTCTTTGATCTCCCCTATCGACTGAAATCTGCTTCCACGAAGTGGTAACTTCAACTTGGGAAACAAAAAGAAGTGCACGGGGCCATATCAGGTGAATGCGGTGCTTGTACGATGGTATTTACTTGGTGTTTGGTCAAATAATACAGCACAATTTGGGCTCGGAGCGATGGCGCGGTATCATCATGTAAAATTTAAGAATTTTTTGCCCACATTTCCGACTGTTTGCGACATACAGCATCTCTCAAATGCTTCAAAACGTATAAATAATATTCTTTATTGACTGTCTGGCTCGATGGAAGGTACTCATGGTGCACTGCACGCCTTGGCAATCGAAGAAAACAGTCAACATCGCCTTCACTTTTGAGCGGATTTTTCGCGATTTTTTCGGTTTCGGCTCGTCTTCGAAGCGCCACTCAGACGATTGTTGCTTGGTTTCCATGTCAAATTCATAGGCCCATGTCTCGTCGCCAGTAACTATCCGTTTCATGAAGGTTAGATCACTTTGGGCTTCAGAAATCATCTCCTTAGCAACTGTCTTTCGGTGGTGTTTTTGCACAAAATTCAGGTTCTTCGGAATGCGCCTGGTTGTGACGCGTCTCATACCCAAAACATCAACCAAAATGTGTTGTGCCGTTGCATTTGAAATGCCAAGTTCACTAGAAGTCTCTCTTAAGCAGGTATGACGATTTTCAAGCACGATTTCTTTCACTTTCTGCACCTTTTCATTGGTGTTCGACTTCGATGGGCGTCGGGAACGAGGCAAATCTTCCACCACTGTAGGACTACTTTTAAAGTCTTTTTACCACTCGTATGCTCTTGCTCTTACTAGAGCAGATTCGCCAAATGCTTTTTGCAACATTTTTAGTAAATCGGAACACGAAATTTCGCTCGCAACAAAAAATTTCAAACATACTCTTTGTTCAACAAAATTATCCATAATAAAATGCGACAAATTGAAAAAAGTTGACTGATGTAAACAAACGCCAGGCAGACACTAATGATCCGATGGCGCTAAAAAGTGGCAGATGTGTGTCTTATAGTCTTACCAACATAAGAAAGAAAATGGACCAGTTTCCATGTGTGCGGTTGGTTTATTCATAGGGTAAACTTTTAATTTTTACTTATATAGAAGAAGTGGATGGTAATGTAATGTAGTGGTTGTACAGGTTAGGCTAAGGCCTTTATACACTGCGACCAGATTGATCTACTGAGCGCCCCTATTATGATTATTTAGTATACCGAGGAATCGAACCAGCTCCTTAGGAGAGAGCACTTGTAGGTTTTCCTCCTCTAGTAGGTACGAGTCCAGGATTCTGTGTCTCTTGTGGCCTAATGCCTCACAGTTGATGATTAAGTGTTCCATAGACTCGTCTTCTTGCATGATCTTATGCTAGATAACCCTATTGTGTTGAAATGTTAATAACAGGCAAAGTGGCCTATAAGTGCTCCACAGAGTAATCTGAGGTCCTTTTTATCTAAGGTTAAAGCAGATTTTGCTCTGTTTGCATCGAAGTTCAAAAGCTTTTTGGAGTGATTAAGGCCGCTTGTCCACATAGTCCACAAATACTCAACCTCAATCAACCCGCAATCAATTGCCTATACATCATTTTAAATTAGAATATTTTTATTTTATATTATTTTTTATTTATTTCCAGTTGTACGGTAGTAGCGTTAAACGTCCATTTGCCACAACATTCGCTGAAGAATTATTCCAATCTGGTATTATACCTTCGGATACTGATTTTAGAATATTCAAAAACTTCGGACATATACCTGGTTCGTACTCGTAAAAATTAACTTTAAATCTTATTTTTTATTTGCGTAAAATATGAGTCAATTTAACCAATTTTATAGGTCTGGACATGGCACACAATTACAATGGTTATGTATACCATACGAAGTTTGATACCTCGGATATTATACCTCGTGGCAACCTACAAAACACTGGCGATAATTTATTGGGCTTGGTGCGTGCTTTTAGCAATTGCACACAATTAAAAAATCCTGCAGTAAGTGAGAATTAAATTATACGTTTTAGGATTAAAGGCCCACTAAATCTAGGGTGCCCTGCCAAAGAAAAATAATTTAACTTTAAAGAAATGCGCGCATAATCATTGCCCAAAACTCAAAAGACGACTGTAGTTATCCCAAACTAAATCTCTTTTATATTGAGATTTAAATGTTTGAAACTGAAGCTAGGAATTTTCGCATTGTTATTCAAACCATTTAAATCGAAAGAATTGAACCCAAGGGTGATAAAATGCAACAATGCGCAGATTAAACTGTGAAAAAGAGCGTGACTTTGCCTTGTCGTAAATGTAGTTGAGGTGTGGGAGAGAACTAAGGAGAGGGTATTAAAATAGCGAGGATTTGTGAGCTTCAAATGAAAAGTTAGGTTAAGTTAATGTAAAGTTAGAAGGAATGTGAAAATATATAATTTTAAGAATAATCCTAATATTAGAAGGAGCTTTTTGTGAGTAAAAAAAATAAACTTTTAAAATTAGGTTAACTCAAAAACTGGTTCTCTTAAAATTTGTACTCATGAACCCATAACTAATAAAGTACAAAATTGCGTAAATTAGTATTGAAAATAGATTTTCTGCGAGGTTTGCTTTTCGACCTTATGATCTTTTGTGCCCTCTACTAATGACAGTGCCTCATCCAGACCCAGTTCCCTTATTAAACTCAAAATAGAGCTGGGCTTGATTGATCGTACGTGCCTTTCTTCTGCCTGCAGTTGGCCGAGATAACTCAACCTTCTCCGCGCTATAACGCTACATTCAAGGAGATGGTGCTTTGGAGATCTTGAGATTGGTAGCAAAAATAACAAGAATCAGTGGGCCATATCTTGATCATGTGCAGGTGAAATAAATTAATATAAAGAGAAAAGTGAGAGAATCGGGTGGAAGAAATCAAAATAGCGAACTTTGGTAGCTAAATATTTAAAGCTAGGTGAGGTTCGAGTAAACATGGAAGGGAATTAAAAGTATGTTAGAAAATTAAGAGTTTTGTGGAAGTAAAAAATGTAAAGAAACTTCCAAAGTAGCATCAGCTCAAAAATTGGTGCTGTCGAATTTAGTTCTCAAGAAGCGCAGATTGAAATGGAGAAGACTGGGTGGAAGGAGCAAAAACTCAAAAATAGCTTAGATTAATTTAAGCATGGAAAAAATACAAAAATAGTTTTTGTGAGTAAAAAAATTTACACAAACTTCAAAAATAACGTCAGCTCAAAAATATGCTCGGTCAAAATTTGGTTTTATGTACCAAAGAATTATAGGATTTAAAGAATAGTGAGAAATGAAAAGTGCAAAATTACGTAAATTCTAATAAATAAACTGCGTGGAAGGTGGCAAAATACCAAACTTATGTAAACAAAGACTTAAAGTTAGGTTAAATTAGTGTAAAAGATATTAAAAGAAAATAGCAGTTTGCAAATAAAAAAATATAAGCAAAACAAATTTAAACAAAACGCGGAACAACTGGTTGTGTCAAATTCATTAAAAAATAGAACAACTTTTCCGCGAAATTCGTAACCTCCTTATTCACCTTTCTTATCTAAATATATTCTGAGCCTCTATCTATAGTAGAGCCTCTATCAATATCATTAAATAGTTGCATCACAACTTCCATGCACGAAAAATCTACAAAAATATAATTTCATGTAATCTTTAAAGGTTTGCTAACTGACTTAACAGCTTGAAGTTTAAAGTTGTTTGAGAAGTGAAGGTGGACAATAACTCGACTAGGATTAAGATAAAAAGTGATTAAACTAATTTTTTAGAGAACGCTTTATCTTGACTGCATTTTATATTAGGTAGGATCACGGAAAATAATTCATGAGAAGTCGGGTTTTCTTCATAACTCTTTTATTTTTGAACCGATTGCAAGGTGGGGCATGTCATTAAGGGTGTAGTTTTAAATGACATACATTGATCTCTTTTTCAATGAAACAATTTGTTACTCAAATGTTTATTTTTACGAGAGCTAGAATTGAATTTAGTGGAATAGGGATTAAGTTTACTGATCGGTGAAGGTATTTCGCGTCCACATGAAATTATAAGACATCGAAAATACCTTTCAAATGGTATATCATACTTTGAAAATTGGGCATAAGTAAAGAAGTTATTGAAATAACACTGTTTGAAATATTTAGTGCATTGCGGGGACGGAAATTTTAATAACTCTAAAATCCACTCGAAGTACAAAAATTTTCAAACCAGCGGGGTTGTTGCACACACTTGCTGTATAGACTCCGACTCGGACCAATGATTATGCGTATGTAGTTGGTATAAAATATGAATATGAAGATTTGAAAAAAAAAACATTAGAAAACCAAAATGAATTATTAATTAGCCTTAATTTGTCACGCTAAGCGTTTGTGGGAATAGAAATCCTTTATTTTTGGGTAAAACTCTTGCGCAAATGAGCTAACTTTTTTTTTATGGTCGATCTTTAGCTCCTAAGCGATGCTACGACTACTAACATGCCGGTTAACTTCGATTATTTCTCGTGATTTTATCGACATTTTTGATGACGGGCCTGCCTGTGCGACGTACAGCTTTAACATCAAAAATGCCTGAACCGAAACGAAGAAACCACGTAAATCGTATCAGTTACCACGTAAAGTAGTATCTGTTACAGTGTCGTTCCCATAAACACCATTCACATTTCAGCGCCTGACTTACATTTTCGCCTTTATCAAAGGAAACCTGTGAAATGTACCGAATATTCTCTTTGTTGACTTCCATTGTTAACACCCTGTAACTCGCAACTGAATGGCGAAATGTCATAAATGACAACAAGCATAAACTTTAAATTCTGATCAACCAATTTCTTTACGAGTTATCGATCACTGCAGCCATCTACTGAGAAAATAGTGGATTTCTTTTTCATCAAACAATATTTTTTATTTTTTTATTTAGTTTTGTTTTTTATTACCCTCTTTGTTTATTTCATTTTTTTTATATCTATGTTTGTTTATTTCTTTTTTGTTGCTTTTTCTTGTTATTGGTATTCTTTTTTTCTATTAATATTTTATTACTATTATTATTTTTTTTTAACTAAAACTTTTATTTTTCTCTAAGCAATATTTTATGTTCTTTTATATAGTTTTATTTTTTATTACACTTTTTATGTTTTTTCTTCATTTTTTTGAATTTTCATTATGTTTTGTATTATTATTACTTTTTTTTTTTTGATATTTTTTTACTACTATTTTTATATTTGTTTATGTTTTTGCTACTTTTTATTGTTATTTGTATTATTTTTTATTTTTCTCTAAATAATATTTTATGTTTTTTTATTTAGTTTTATTTTTTATTATCCATTTTATTTTTTTTCAATTTTTTCTAATATATTTTTTCATTTTTATGTTTTTTTAATTAAGGTTTACTTTTTATAGCCCTTTATTCTTCATTTTTTCTATTTTCATTATTTTTTGTATTATTTTTTTCTGATATTTTTTTACTACTATTTTTTATTTTTATATTTATTTATTTCTTTTGGATACGTTTTATTGTCATTTGTATTATTTTTTTTATTTTTTATCCTTTTTTCTATTCATTTTTTATTAGTTGTTTAAAACAAAACCTTTCTTTTCCCCCAACTAATATTTTATGTTTTTTATTTAGTTATAGGTTTTATTACCCTTTTTATTTTTATTTCTATTTATATTATTTTTCTCTGATTTGTTTTACTGTTTCTATTTTTTTTATTTTTATATTTAATTCTTCTTTGTTGCTTTTTATTGTTACTTGTATTGTTTTTTAATTTTTTTATTCTATTAATTTTTTTTAGTTTTTTTTTTAATGAAAACATTTCTTTTTCCCCAGACAATATTTTATGTTATTTTATTTAGTTTTATTTTTTATTACCCATTTTTTTCTTTTTTTTAACTTCTTTATATTTTATTTATTTATTGCATTATTTTTTAATTTTTTTGTTCTTTTTTTCTATTCAGTTTTTATTAAACATTTCTTTTTCCCCACACAATATTTTGTGTTTTTTATTTAGTTTTATTTTTTGTCTGATATTTTTGGTTACTAATTTATTTTTGTATCTGTTTATTTATTTTTTGCTACTTTTCATTGTTATTTGTATTATTTTTTAACTTTTTATTCTTTTTTCTAATAATTTTTGTTCCTATTCCAATATTTTATGTTTTTTATTTAGTTTTATATTTTATTATCCTTTTTATTTTTTTCTGTTTTTTCTATTTTTATTATTTTTTGTCTTTTTTTAAGTTTTTTTATTACTATTACTATTTATATTAATTTTTTATGTTTCTTTATTTCTTTTTGGTACTTTTTATTGTAACTTGTATTAGTTTTTAATTTTTTTATTCTTTTCTTCCTATTAATTTTTTATTAGTTTTTTAAATCAAAATATTTCTTTTTCCTATTCCTATAGTTCTATTTTTTATTACCCTTTTTATTTTTTTGACTGATATTTTTTAATACTATTTTAATTTGTATATATGTTTGTTTCTTATTTATTACTTTTTATTGTTATTTGTATTATTTTTTAGTTTTCTATTTTTTTCTAATAATTTATTATTATTTTTTTTAACCAAAACATTTATTTTTCTCTAAACAATATTTTATGTTTTTTTATTTAGTTTTATTTTTTATTAAGCTTTCTAGTTCTTATTTTCATCTTTTTATATTTTTATTATTTTCTATATTATTTTTTTCTGATATTTTTTATTTAGATTTATTTTTTATTACCATTTTCATATATTTTTTTCTGATATTTTTTATTACTATTTTAGTTTTTATATCTGTTTATTTCTTTTTTGTCACTTTTTAAGGTTATTTGTATTATTTTTTAATTTTTTACTATTTTTTCTAATAATTTTTTAGTATTTTTTTTTAACCAAAGTACTATTTTCTCTAAACAATATTTTATAATTTTTTATTATTTTTTTTCTATTTTTATTATTTTGTGTTTTTTTTTTCTTTTTTAAGTTTTTTTACTACTATTCCTATTTTTATTATATTATTTCTTTTTTGTTACTTTTCATTGTTACTTGTATTCCTTTTATATTTATTTAATTTCTTTCTGTTCTTTTTTCTATTATGTTTTTATTAATTTTTTTTAAGCAAAACATTTCTTTTTCCTATTCCTATTCCAATATTTTATGTTTTTTTATTTAGTTTTATATTTTATTATCCTTTTTATTTTTTTCTTTTTTTTTATCATACTTTTCTATTTTTATTATTTTCTATATTATTTTTTTCTGATATGTTTTTAATAATATACCTTTTTTTTTTATTTTACATCTGTATATTTATTATTTTTTGTTGTTACTTTCTATTATTATTTGTATTATTATTTTTTTCTTTATTAATTTTTTGTTATAATTTTTGTTTATCCCAAACACTTTTAATTCCTATTGTATTAATCAATCACTTATTATTTCACAATTTTCTCATAATTTTAATTTTATAACAAAAATTAAACTCCACAGCTTTATGCCGAGGGTAATGCGGTCTTCTATGATTTCCTTGGATTTTTCGCCATCTACTACACCGAAGCTGCTGGCAAAATTATTAACACCAGCGTATCAGTGGTTGCCTTGGTACTTGTGGTCATTTCCATGTGTCATATTGGAGCGAATTCCTTTATGTCCATCGGTCACATATTGCGTCTCTTCGCACTGATATTTGTCCTACATTTGCTGGGTTGGATATTGGCTATCGTTTTGCCTCTACTTATAGCCGTTATCTTCGATAAATTCAACTATTCCATGACTTGGTTTACAAGTAAATGGCTAATTTTGGGTTTATACGCCTGCCCAACACTTTTTGGATTGTGCACACCCACACTACTCTACTTGAGCTTAAGTCGGAATGTGAGTACCTAACAAAACGAAAAAAAATTCCTGAAACAATCCGATTATTTATATTAATTAAATATTCCTTTTCGTCTTTCATCCGCCAAAAGGACAAAGTAGCACATCCGTTTCGCCTTCAGATGGTCAATCATGCGCACACATTAATTCTGTCCATATTGTGTCTCGCGCTCACATTCCTTGGCATACGCAGCTCCTATTTCCTAATGATTTCAGTACTCTTCTATGCCAGCTCTTTGCTAATAAATTTACTTACAACGCTCAATCGGCAAGGTGAGTTGGTGATCGCTTTAAGCGTATAAAGAAAAAATAAATAAATTAAATTAAATGAATAAATAAATTAAATTAAATAAATAAATAATTGCCATTATTTTTAAATATTTAACACACACACAGCCTATTACTGGTCCATCTTCGTAATCCTCAGTCAAATTTTGCCCTTCCTCTACTTTGCCTACCTCTTCAATGCGTTGTTGGTAGCTTTAATACCGATGATGGGTCGCTTTGGTACAGCAACCAATCCAGATTTGGTTATAGGATTGCTAACTATTTTGGCGATTATTCTGGCGATGGGTTATTTGGTAGGTACTGAAGTTTATTGACATTCGCTGTTTAATATTGAACTCTCTGCTCTTTCACAGATACCATTGCTAAATATTTTCAATCATCCCAAAACGGTTCTTCTTCTTCTGCCAACTGCAACAGTAATTTTTGCTTTGCTCACACTAACAAGCTACGGTTTTCCCTACCGACCCAGCACCAATGCGCAGCGAGTCGATATGCTGGTAAGTTCATACACATGTACAGCTGCGCTCACAATAATAGCAGCGCGATATATTGCAAAGTTTTGATTTATTTGTTATTTCATTTTGTATGAAAACAAAGTTTATGCTACAACCATACAACTGAAAGCTTCAAATTTTGAAAAAAGCTTTAAAAAATTTAACAAATTTTCAACACAGTAACAAAATTATAATCAGAGTTTTTACAAAAATTTCATGTATGCAGTTTTATAGCGCATTCAATTTTGTATACTAAAGTGTAAGTTACCTTTAATTTTTGAAAATTTTTAATTTGTTGACGGTGCTAGCCAAGGCGAATCTATTAAAGGCGGTGTTGGTAAATCGGCTGAGTTGTTTTTTTTTTTTCTTTCCATGTGGCTGTCAGCTCAGAATGAAACAAGGCGAATTCATTATTTGTTTTCTAGTTTCTCAATACTTTGCTTTAACAATCAAACGTACAGAACACTGTTGTGGGTCTAGTGCCACCACTTTTAATGAATGTGCCTTTGTGCTAGACATTTTCTTTCATATAAAAAAATTGTCGAACCTTTCGAAAATTTTCGAACCATAAACAAATTCGAGCATTCGTCAACAGAACAAATTATCAAAATTTTGCACAACTTTAAAATGGCTCTTCAATGTGCTACAAAACTGCTTACCTAGAATTTGTCAAAAATAGCTGCTAAAAATAGATTGTGCCGACATCTTTAATTCGCTATTTAATTCGCTAATACAATTTTCCATTTCTTCTGCAATTCAGGAAGTGCATCGAGTCTTCTATGAGTACGACGGCTCCGTTAGCCTTAATGAGTCTGGTTATTACTTCGATTTCCAAGACAGACGTAAACATCTACCGCTTGTATGTAAGTAAAAGTATTGAATTATCATAAATAAATATTTTTTTATTTATATTTACATGCAAATTTAAAGGGTCTTTAAAGTACGACTTTCCTTTTCGAACACTAACGGAGGGACCTACAAGTTTAAGTCGACTCCGAGTGGCAGATGGTTTTTTATGATTAGCGATTTTCACGACTGAAATACATGCCATTACCACTGCCATTGCCATTGGTATTGCCTGCCAAAACGCGACTGCTATTCGAAAAGGCTTTTTCTATCATTTGATGAGCCCGCACACATCCGAATAGTGCTCATGCACCAACCCATTCGGTTACGACAGCCGCTAATCAATGATATTTTCCAAATGTCCCCGCGTACACGTTTGTAGATGTCGATTCTTTTAGTGAAAATTTCGATAACAGTTACGCATAATTGCGGCATAGATTCAACATCCATAAATCAAGCGATCCTGCTGGCAAAGTGGCTTTCGGCACCAACATAGTGAAATTATTCTGCGCGAGAATTTCGTTTGCAATAACTGGTTTGTTCTTTGGTATGCCGCACTGCCCTTTAGAAATCCCATTTATTTAAAATATCCAAAAGCCGACTGCAGAGTATTTTCTCTGTAGCTGTCCAGTGTTTTCTAGAATCAGACTTAGGATGTTGCGTTGCGATGTACTTAGTATGGATAAGGGCTCATACTGTTTCTCTTCCGGATTTCTCAAGATTCATCAATAAATAAAAAAATTCTCGGAAAAGTGGCCTCTTTCCCGTCTTACTATCGATAAAGTATCTATAGGGTGGGCCATGTATAATTTGCTTTTTGAATCGGCTATAAAAGAAAACTAATCAATATTTTTTCAAACTTTTTTTTTTATTTTGAAGAATGAACATTGTCATTTATGAATGAAAAATAATATCGTTCAAATGACTGCCACGATTGGCTTTACAGTAGGCCATTCGATCAACCCAATTTTTAAGCACATTTTCGATTGTTTGGGCTCCAATTTCATAAATGGCAACTTCGATTTCGAGTTTTAAAGCATCAATCGTCTCTGTATAGCATTTGTCCTCACAAAAAATAGTCCAACGGGCTTAAATCACAGCTCCGAGGCGGCCAATTGATATCGGAATTTCGGCTGATTATTCGGTTTTCAAAAGCGGTAGAAAAAAGGTCGAGTGTAACTTTGGCAGTGTGACAAGTTGCACCGTCCTGTTGAAACCAAATGTCGTCCATGTCATCCTCTTCAATTTTTTTAAACAAAAACTCGTTGAGCATGTCACGGTAACGCTCGCCATTTACTGTAACCGCGGAAGAAGAAAAAGACTCACCACTTTGAAAATAGGTTTTCAATATTTCGCAATTTTGTTCAAGCGTATAGCGTCCCATTTCGTAAATGTCAAACCTTTAAGTAAATTATGAACACATTTGACATGTCATTTGTGTTAGCATTCTCAAAAAAATATTCTATATTCAATTCTCAAAAAGCAAACGCTATATAGCCCACCCTATATCATGTATTATATCTCTCTTCTTTCTACTGTAATCTGTCCGGGTGTAGTAGTCACGCACCAACCCATTCGGCCGATGCTAACATCCATCGACGAACAAAACCATTCGGCTATGCCGTCGGTAGTCCAAATCGTAAAAAATGCTAAAAAATAAACTTAAACTGGAAAGATCCTGTGCTTATAAAAAAATTAATTCGATGTTCAATTTATTTGTACATTTTGTTCTTTAAATTTCAGCTTACGTCGATCTAGCGGGTTTATATTACGTCGCTGAGGACTGTGAAAAATACATGGTCTGCGGCCTACCCATATACAATCACCGCTGGATGAAATCTCGTAAATACGCCGCGTGGCTGCCACGTGAAGAGCCCATTAAATTGCCAGGCAAGGCAATCCTTACACTCACCAACAAAACGGTGAATGCCAGCACAGAAAGTGTGCGTTTCGAATTCGAACTACAAGGCCCATCGCATATGAGTATTTTCATACAACCAGTAAAAAATGTAACGGTGAGCGGTTGGTCTTTCTTGCCTGAAATGCTGGAGGAACCGGCAACGTATCCGCCACCATACCACATCTACTTCTCATATGGCAAACTCAGCACACCACTGCAGTTTTACATTGATTTGCAGGTAAACAAGAAATATGACAATTAAAAATTATTTATGAATCGTGAAATGTTTATTTTTTTTTTTAAATTGCAGAAGAATGGCACCGACTTTGACGTACCGCTCATGCAGCTGGGTATTGGAGCGCATTTTATTGACTTGGATTATGAACGAGATGCTGAGACTAAGGAATTCCTTGCCACATTCCCAAATTTCACTTTTGTTAACGAGTGGCCCGGTTCTTATGAACGTTATATATTTTAAGTATTGTGGTATGATGTGGTAATTGAGGAGTAGTGGAAGTACATATTTTTAAAATAAATGTTTAAGCTGAAGATAAGCTAAAAATACGACAATGCACACGAAATTGGTTTTATTTGAAATAGCAGTGGAATCCATGGAGCAAAGAGCAAGCGCAGGATACTATGCTTCAGTTTTCTATTGAAGTACGAATGTTCGTTGGCCGCTGGTCTCACAATTTGCACATGTGCGCGTCTAGTGCTCCAATAGTCCTCGAATTATGTCAGGCATGCTAAATTTTCGAAAGAAATTACTTTTCGCATACTTTTTCTTCTAAAACTATAATTTAATAAGTCAGTGAGTCATTTCACAACCATATCAAACACTTAACTCCCCTTTTTCGCTAAGACTTAGTATATTACTTTCTTCTTCTTAATTGACGCGATAACCGCTTACGCGATTTTGGCCGAGTTTAACAAAGCGCGCCAGTCGTTTCTTTCTCGTGCTAACCGGCGCTAGTTGGACACACCAAACGAGGCCTAGTCCTTCTCCACCTGATTTTTCCAACGCAAAGGAGGTCTTCCTCCTCCTCTGCTACCACCAGCTGGTACCGCATCAAATACTTTCAGAGCCGTATCGTTTGTATCCATTCGGACGACATGACCCAGCCAACGTATCCGTTGGATCTTTATTCGCTGCGCTATGTCTATGTCGTTGTAAAGCTCATACAGCTCATCGTTCCATCGCCTGCAATATTCGCCGTTGCCTACGTGCAAAGGTCAAAAAATCTTAGGCAGAATCTTTCTCTCAAACACTCCAAGCGTCGCTTCATCGGATGTTGTCATCGTCCACGCTTCAGCGTCATACGTTAGGACGGGCATGATGAGAGCCGTAGATTGTTATTTACGTTTGTCGTTTACTACTGAATTGCATACTTAGTTCAAAGTAGCACTTGTTGGCAAGTGAGATTCTACGTTGGATTGAATGGTTCCTAAATATACGAAGTATATTGCTTTGGTCTGCTCTTAATCGATGCTGTATTCTTTCGTTAGTGTCTTCGTTATCGAATCCATTTTCCTTCATGAAATTATAAAATTATAATTATATAAATAATTTTTGGATGCATTGAATTTTCAAACAGCGGTTTTGACATTTCAAACAGTGTTGCTTACTTTAGGAAATATGCCGAAAACCAATGCGAATTCGTTATAGAGCTATCACAATGGGGCCGTTCCGCCCGTTGTGGCAACGCATTTGACTGACGTGACGTATAAAACGTCCATATTTCGTGGTATATAAACAGGTTTCAGCTGGTTGTGAAATATATTATAAATCCAATGTTTGTTGAAAGAGTATTTTAATAGAATTTATGGTAGTTGTAGGCGGTGGGTGCGATCATAACTTCGAGATCGGGAAGCATATTCTTTTTTCACGACAACTTGGTTAGGGCGAGCATGGCTACAAGCCTCTTTGATTCGCCATTTCCCCGCTCGCTATCTCTATGCTCGATTAACTTAACGAAAATTTGCATGCGAAAGCCACAACAAAGTTATCGAGCAAGATCCACCGGGAGCAAATACTGTTATACCTCATAAAACTGGTAGGACTCACTGTCGTAAAACACATGTAATTTAAGGCAGCTCTATTCCCACGTTGCCAACATATGTTCATTTATACCAGTTGCTTCATCTATTCGCCCTGTGCTGACGCTTGGCCAGATTCGGCCAAATAAGAAAGCATTCGTTAAGGTAATGATTTCACGTACTGTATGCCATGTTGCACCGCCTTTGCTAGGATTATATAACGACAACTGGCATATTCGTCGAGGATGAAGGAGTCGGGAATCATTTGTTTGTACGTTCACCATTAAAAGTTTTGAATAAATTTGGACCATTGTTGGAGTCATTATTGTCGCTCCAAAAGCGTTGAGATTGCTAATGACCAAAGGCAACAAGCCCGAAATGGATATATGGTAAACTAATTTGAAGGAATTTTTGAAGTGAAATTTCTTAGGCGTCGATGGGCGAGCGAGAATGGAGAGTAAAATGTCAAGGCCATGCAACGTTTTGGGCATTTTCGTTCCGCAAGAGAGAAAAAAGATTTAACGTAGAGAAAAAGGAGAGAGAGAGAGCTTTAACTTATTATATGATATATAGTATATATAGTATCTTAGATACACTTTAGGCTATTTTTCCTGAGTTTTTCCTTGTGGTTGCTAATTTCTAGTGAGAAATAACACTGCCTACTTTTTGGCGCTTGCTTATTGGTGCAAGCTTGTAGGAAATATATTTTTGGTGCCTACTTTCGGCCGTTATATTTCCTTGGTGCCTACTGTTTGGGACGTTTTTGGTCCCAATTTTTTTGGCGTGTTTTTTGGTGCATCCTTTTTGGCGCTTATTTCCGTTTCTTGGCTAGTGCTATAGAGTGCTATCCATTCCGGCGTCGGGTTTATTGGTATTGCCTTGCGGTAATTTGTGCCGTTGCTGCGGTCCTGGAATCGCTGCATTTGTGCGGGTGAAAAACGCAGGGAGTAGAGCGCGTTGTTGTCACGGTTTGTGTACGGCGTTTACCTACACCGGTCGACCCTTCCCCGTTTTTTGTAAATTTTCTCTATTTGTATTCTCTGCAAATGTTGTGAATTTATTTAGATATATATTCTTTCTCTCTCTCTCTCTTTCTCTCATGCTCTCTCGGGTCTTTCCCTCTTTCTTTGTCTGCCTTGAAAGTTTCACTCCTACTACGCTACACGCACTTTTTTTTTTTATTATAATATACTCGTACGCAACTATTGCCCCAAGAATGATAAAGAAAGAGATTGCGTCTTCTGAATTCGCCCTGTCGTAAGAGGGGAGCTGACACCAGAGTAAAGTAACTGTTTTTAATGGCGCCACCTTCACTACTCTATTCGCTTTTTTCATTCTGGGGCTAGTAGCCACATGGGCACGGCGAAAGAAAAAAAAAACAATCAGCTTATGTACTGTTACCACTCAGGAATAATAAAATACACGATTGCGCCGTGCGAATTTTCGCCCTGAGTGTATGTCCTGTCCGTTTGTCAAATTTCTTTAATAATATGCCAGAAAAACACTACACATCTACCTCTTCAGGCGAGATTAGTTTTATTATTCCCCAGCAGTTGCTCGATAGATCTGAAAAACTAATGGCATTATTGTTGTTGTAATAGCATAAAATATTCACCACATATTTTCAAGGAAGCGGTAGTTCTTGATTAGACACAATATAAAACTGATTGTCGTGAAAACCTATTCGAATGGACTTAGGATGTGTTTACATTGACAGTTAATTTGGCACATATTCCTACAAGAAAAAAATCTACACGTCTGAAAAAAAAACACCAATAACATTACATAGACAGATTTATTTAGTTAACTCAATATACACATTAATATAATACCACTCTAACAAATTACGAATTGAAAAAGTAATTAAGTTTAGGCATTTCCACCCATAATTTTTTGCACTGCTCGATCGAATTTTCTGAAAGGAAAAAAAATAGAAAAAATGGATATAACCAAATACGTGGCATATAATATTCCACATAAAAGATGTCTTTGTAGTTGTACTTACTTGGAAGTAAGAGGCTCACCGGGCGCATAAAAAGGATTACAAACTGCATCCGTATAAAGCATATGCAAATTTCGAAACATCTGCGAATAAAACAAGAAAGTAATTAATTTTTTGAGTGTTCCTGAAGAGCCTGCCTGCATGTAAATATGCATCCTTTCGGTAGCATCAACCCGTCTATCATGACATCGATTTCGTTTTTGGTAATACTCACCGCCCGCACTTCATTTTCGCGCAATGCTATATTTCCCGAATCCACGACAATGATGAACTTAATTTTTGTGTTAGTCACGAATCCATAACTGTTTATAAAGAAATATTAAATCACTATACTTATATTACTCTAACGGGCAATATTACATTTTATGGGTCTCTGTCGAGTATAGCATGCCCAAATAAAGTTCCTTCGATTCTGGTGTACCCTTAGCCATGGGTAGGCATTTTTCCTCAACGACATCGAGTGCTGCATGTACACGATACTGCAGTTCCAATTCTTTATCCAAATCAGCTGTAGTTAAGTATAAAGGGGCATTCTAAAAATATTAAGGATTCAAATTAAATCATTTGGAAAGCGCAGGTCTTCTTCTCCATTGATGTTCTGGAATGTTTTTAGAACCGGACTAAATCTTAAACCTCTGACTAGTTGTGTGAAAAACCTATTATTTATACATATATGGTATAGGGTTTTCCAATAACAGGTGTTATTTAGATTAGATTAGAGATGATTAACGATTTTTTTTGGCCGGAATTGGACGGTATTGATCTGGACAACGTCAACGTTTATTTTCAACAAGACGACCTTACGTGCCACACAAGCAACGAAACCATTGATCTTTTACGGGAAAAGTTTCCGGTTCATGTTATTTCTCGAAGAGGTGATCACAATTGGCCACCGAGATCATGTGACTTTTTTTTTTTGGGGCCACGTGAAAGAGAAGGTCTACGCCAACAGCCCAGGGTCGATTCAAGACCTCAAAGATGGAATTCGTGAGGCTATCGAGGACATAGAGCAGCCACTTTGCAATTCGGTTATGGAAAATTTCAGGGAAATATTTAGTATGTCTATGGCTTTGAAAAAAAGGTTAAAAGGGGAGGATAGAGGGGTGTATCCTCATCTTAAAACTGAAAACCGCACCTGCCGGAGGCGTATAGTTTTTAAATAATTTAATGTTAAAGTTCTGTAATTTAGCGAAAAGTTGGTGTTGCTATACAGCTGAAATAAAAACGAAGTTCGTATGCAGGGATGTTCAGTGGAAGGAAGTGGAAGTAATTAAAAGCCAAAAATTACGGTTTATAAGTGTATTGTATTGCTTCGACTAGTTTTACAAACGGGCCCTCATGCCTTTTATAAACAGATTTTCTCCACAAAAATTCGATTATCATGTCTGCAAACTAAATAGGGTGGTCGTAGTTGTCTTTACTAAAAAACTCGTTTTCTTTCAAAAAAAATAACCCTCGTCAATCCAACTCCGGCTACGCAATCCACAGTATTTTTGCGTAGAACTTCTTTCCCTGTTAAAACCATTGAACCCAAAATTAAAACGTCATATGCGTGTATGTAATAAAGAGGCACAATAACACCCATCCCCATCATTAACACTAAACTTAAATACTTAATTTTTGTTCATATTTTTGTTTCATTTGCAGGCATCATACCAATATTCTTCTTACAAATGCATTTGCATTTAATTTTAATAAAAATAATTCGAATATAAGGATAAAAAATATGTAAAAACACGCGTGTGAGTGTATATTTGCTGAATTTTAGTGAAGTGTTAAAAAATATATAGTGTAATGTGGCAAATTATAGTGAAGTTCCCGAGGGCATTTTGAAGGCAAATAATTATGAAATTATTATTTCCCGAATAATTTGGAGTTATAAAGAGTGTTCCTTAACACCTCACTAACATCTCCACCAAGTTTCATTAATAAAGACATAAATTGCAAAAAATTGCCCACCAGCCAAATTTCATGAAAAGGATATTGTCCTGTAAGCGTGGTCGTGGTGGTCATTTGCCTATTAACGGCATATCTCCCTCCACTTTATATTGTAATAAACATCCGATCATTTATATTAAAAAATATCATTTTTCTTTGAATATCAAAATAACACCTCTTATTGGAAAACCCTATACAATTCCGATCAATTTTTCATGTACTTCATGAACTGTGTAATTACCCTATTTTTGACGAATTTTAGCGCCACGGCCGTAAACTAGACAATTATCAATTTAATTTATTATTAAAATATTAATTTATATTATTATCAATATAAGCCGAAGATTATCTGAAATATTACGACCCTAATGTTTCTTCTAATTCGTATCGCGCCTTTCATAGTTATTTCTCATTGCTTCTAACAAAATTATCACGTCTGGCAGTATTTCGAGTCTCGTAAGTGCCGTACTTTTGTTTACTATTATGGACAATTGAAAAGCAATCACCCTCCTCAACTCTTGGTAAACTTACGAATAATAAAATATTTTCAACGCTTGCTTCGAAAGCCTCATACCTCATTTTATATTAAAAAACACTTACATCTTTCCCAATTATTGAAATACACACTGCCATAGTCAACACCAACTCAACTATCCACGACTCGGCGAGAAAATTAATGATACTATAACCATATTGCCAGACCTTCCCTAAGGCATTGCACTTGCAAAGAATAATCTAAACGCAGGGAGGCCATCATTATATGAATCAGTAACATATACTCGTATGATGATTTCTAAGAATCAATAATCATTTGTAAATCGGATAATAATTTTTTTATATTAAATCGAAATACCGCAGATTATTTGTCTATAAAAAATTTCCTATTTATGTAAATGGTTTTTCCCATATTGCATACGCAAGTCTAAAAAGAAGCATCACTGTATGCGAAAACAACAACCATAATCAGATGTTTATTGTGCACTTGTCGATCGTGATTTATTTCGGGTATACAATTCAACAAAGAAGCAAATTAATTATAAACAAATTACAAACGAATAAACTGGCAATATAGGATATGCACAAAGTTCCCCAATACTTGACCATTCGCGCAAGTTTCCACATCAAGTAAATTCACAATAATGGCATTGGAGCCGCTTGGTGCTCAACGAGAACTTTGGAATCCAGGACAAGAGTCTTTCGTACTCTTTCGCAACAGAACGAAACGCACTATAAATCTATACTGGAGTCTTAGGGGTAACAGAAATTATCATGTAACATTGGGCCCAGGCGACAGTAGTAAAACTAACACATTCACAAACCATGCTTGGATATTTTGTGATAAGGACACCGATGAAATGATGTGTGTAAGTAAACAGCTGTTGAATGAATTTTTGGGAAAATGATGTTTGGTAAAAAACTACAGTAATATTCATTTACTACTAAATATGTACATATGTAGGTGGAACAACGTAAAATATTTTGGCCACAAACTTATCGAATGCGTGACCCAAGAAATCCTTCACGTATTATACCATGTCGGAAAGAGATTAATATACATTTCACATTGCGTACGTTACGAGAAAATTGCATCTGGCAGCTTGTAACAAAACTGCATGCCATACCGCACCAAGTAGCGATGAGTACCATTGACGATGTTTTGCTACTACCCAAAGTTTTGAAAAACGAATTGAGAATGCATTTCCTACGCAAGGAGTATCCCACCATTGTCACAATGAAAATGTTCAACAGTATACTAGAACGAGAAAAACTAAGAAAAATTAATAGTAAAGACTAGGGGGGGAGGGGCGAACAGGAATGGTTGTTGCAATTAAGGGGTCACATGGGTTTCGTTGGTTGAAAAAATCTATTTTTTTTTTTTTTTTTGCTTATTAATTTCTACATCATCTCAGGAATATTATCCTAAATTTTCAAGTTGATCCGAATAATAAATTCGGAGATACAGCCTTTGGGAGGTGTGCGCTCCAAGCCATTTTTATCGTTACTCAAAACTTTGAACGCGTTTTTCTCGGAACTGTGTTTTCAAAGTCGGTTGTCAAATGTTCTCGAAAACTACTCAAGCGATCTTGATGAAATTTTACACAAGTGTTTGAAATATAGGGTTTTTCAGTAAGAGCGCTTCAACTTTTGAACTTTTTTGAATAAAACACAAACGGTTTGACTTTTTTAACTAATTTTTTTTTATTATCGAGTTTGAACATATACATTTAAGTATGAAATTCGATTTCTTTTGCATGACCACCGCGTGCACGTTTTACGAAGTCCAATCGTTGTACCCAATTTTCGACCACTCTTTTGCATAAATCGGCCGAAATTCCAGCAATTTCGCGTTCAATATTGGCTCTGAGCTCACAAATCAATGACTTCACATAACCCCAAAACGGGACGGCTTGTTAAATGGACCGTAAAATGGCCGTAATGCTATTAAGGGGTTATACGCAGTTATGACTTTCAAAAAAATCGATTTTTTTATTGCATTTTTGTAATGTACATATATTCAAAAGTATACGCACGAAATTTGAAGTAGATCTAAGCAATACTTTCGGAGTTATACCTAAATATGTAGAGATGCCTCGGCACGTTTTAAGGTAGGTATTGAAACTTTAAACGTGTTTTTTTCAAAACGGCATTTTTCAAGTCGGTGTACACGATATCTCGAAAACGGCTTGTTTGATCGGTCAACCGTTTTAACTCAATCTTTAAAGATATATTTTCTAGTAATTAATCGTTCCTTTTGTAAATCTGATACTTATTTTCCATTTTATAATCAATTTACGGCCAAATTTTAACGTAAAAATCGAAATCATTTCTTTTAAAAGCTGCCATTTTGTGAAAATTCACTATTTTGATTAGCCGAACGATTAATTACTAGATAATCTAATATATTAATAAAATTTGTTTGGTTTTTTGATTTCAGATAATCCAATCCTGAGTTACAATGTACACCGTAAATCGTCTTTTTTTAAAGGAGGTTCCAGAAATCGCCTGCAGCGCGCTCTATAATCAACATTTTCATAAATAAAAAATTTTGTTACGTTCTTGAAGGATGCTTTTATAACCGCCAAAAATTTTCAAATTAAAATATTCTGAAGTTTCTTCAGGATAAATCCTTGACAACCCGTCTTTTATTTGCTTCATAACTGCGTATAAGCCCTTAAAGTAGCAGAACAGAACGATTATCCGAAAAAAGTTGAAGCGCACCTATTGAAAAACCCCATACAATTTACTCGTGCTTGAACGAAGGATTTTTTTTTTTTCAATTACAACTATTTAAAAAAAAACAAAATGTCAAGCAAATTTTACCGAAATTTTCATTTTTTTTGGAAAAATGTCTGCCAGAATTCCAATTTTTACTTTTTTTTCTTTCCTTCGTTCAAGCACGAGTTTATAGTCTTAACTAAAGCACTTATTTTTGCTTTTTCATTTTTGATGAGCCTGGAGTTATGCTGACAACGCGGACGCACCTTTTTTTCGAGGGGTCACCGAAAATGACGTCACAATGGAGGAGTTTTAATTTTTTTTTGAAAATTTCAGAAATTATTCTTTAAATATATTTATCTATAAGAAAGAAAAAAGTTTGAATTAAATAAATAATTTTTTACATAGAAAAAAAAAATATTGAAAATAAGCCGTTTTTTACCCGACGAAACCCATGTAACCCCTTAAATAGAATATAAGTTGGGTGGGAATAATTTAAATCATAGAAACAAAACGAAATATTGTTTTTTTTTTTTTTTTTTTTTGTTTTTTTGCTTATTTTTAAGGATTGCCTGTAAATGAATAAATAAAATAAAGTTGATTTTTATATAAACGACATTCATTAAAAATATATGAAATCGCTTGAAAGTTATTTACAAAGTGAACGCATACAAATTATTACAATTCATGAAAGCATATGCAAATTTGTGTTCTTGTGACCGTTGATTATACGGATTAAATGCATTTAAAATATTTCAAAATCAAGTATATTTCTATGGATCCCCATGGTGTGCGCGTCATATTTTAGTACATCTGGAAGAAGATCCTAGATTAGAGTAAACACTTAACATATGGCTTATATACAAATTTGTCAGTTTATTGGCTTTAATGCAATTACTTCTTATATTCCTTGTGTGAAATTTCAATTTCTTTATAATTTAATGTATTGTAATTTTATAATAGTTGCTGCTATATTAGCTAGATTTTTGATTTCGTATTTTATATTATAATTATTTATTTTTTTTATTATGTTTTTTTTTTTTTAATATATAATAATTTCGTATAGAATAGCATTAAACTTATGTTAAAGTAAATAACTTGTAGATAATACGCGCCACGTACATTTTATGCATAAATACGTATGTATGTATTATTTAGATAATTTATCAAAGACTAATATCTTATATGTTGCTAAATCCGTACAATATATGTATAAACAATAACCAAGCCGAGCGCAAGACTCGATTTCAATGAAAAGCTAAACCACAGATTTGAATACATAATACGATACAACTTAACAAGCAAAACACAAAAGAGCTGGGCCATTATGAACACTACCAATGTTGTACAATGCGCATTT